>NC_069392.1:84967240-85267240 GCF_027475565.1 Acinonyx jubatus | reverse complement strand
GATTTGGAATTCCCAGCTGCTCATACACTATTTTTCCTGAAGATATGCTGAATGAAAGAATACCTCTATGGTTGTATGGGGTACACTCACTTTACAAACATCCAAGGCTCAGAGTTTAAAAGGAAAAAAAAACTGTAATAAAATAGAACCAGATTTACTGATATTGCCAACAACAACAACAAAATGAACCCCCACAGGAAGAATGAAGCCAGAGCTCAAAACTATGACTTTTCTCTTGAATTTTGCCACCATCCAGAGAACTTAGCTTTTATGGCTGCTGACACCATGTACTCACTTCCTTTAAAACTATGACCCAAGGGCGTTTCCTTGATACTCCATATTATCTTGAAATGAAACAAATCTGAAACATTACATAAGACTTTACTATGGCAATCAAGGTCAAGAGTAACATAAAACTAAATGTGGCTTGCTCCCAAAGATTTTAGACCCCATTCCATTATCTTACTCCTCCTTCAAGCTTCTATTTTGGCTCAAAAAGAGCCATCATGGCATACCTAAGCAGCTACGTTCATCACCATCCACACTCACAAAGGACAGCCTTGGAGAGTGGCATGAACTCTTCTCCCAACTCCTTCAGAATTGTGCTTCTCTGCCTGATCATCTAGCTCTCTTCAGACCCTGACATGAAGATCATGGTCATAACCCGGAGTCATGGCTAGAACCAGAACTACAAGAGAACTAATCACATCATCCATCAATGATGTAACAGCAGGAGTACTAGTCAAGGTGAGCATGCTTTTTCACACAGCCCTGAAAACTAAGACATGTAAAGGAAAAGGATCGATACTGTTTTTCCCCATTAACACAGAGTTTCTTGATGTGTCCGGGCCTGAAGGGGGAATATGGAAGGTAAGAAGAAACGCCCAACCTAGTTTAAAATCTAGTAACAGTGGTTTCCTAAGTAACCTAACAGATATTCTGTGAAGCTAGTTATTTCTTGACACTGATGTAGTAAAATTCTGGATGTTCCATAACTTTATTTTGCAGTCATAAATTTCACATCACCCAGGTTACTCCTCATTTCACGGAGTCCATGATAGGGAAGAGTCAAAGCATTAAACAATCATTTCAACTCCAAATATCCCTCAGACCATTTCACTGAGAAAGAATAAAGATATTTAAAAAAACCTGGCTCAACCATACAGTAAATAAATCTCAAATATACCCTTCAATTTCTTCCCTTAGTTTACCAGTACTGACCATAGTGTCACTTTTGTCTGCAGTTGTAGAAATTTTTCATTGCATTCTCAAAGCTAGAGAGGACTTGCATAATACAAAAAAGAAAATAGTGAACGGGACATATAAGCTGCATATAGGAAAAGACTTTCCTTTCATCTCCTACAAGGCCACAATGGAGCCAAGGTTACAGCAATGCAGCAGAACCGAGGATTTTCAAATAGAAGAACTTGAATTTAAAGGAATTCTAGGTTTCAAACAGAAAGAAAAAAAACCCAAGGGAAAAAATAGATTTAAGTTTGAAAAAAAAATTTAGTGAGCAAGTAACAAGAAAGTATCAGAAACTCACTTTCATATGTGAAATGGAAATAACTGAAAACTTTTATGAGGAAAGCAACAAAGCATATTCGTGGCAATAGCAGTAAGTAGTATTAACAGTATTTCGCATGGCTAATTCTCTGTTGAAAAAAAATAACTGAACTGGTATCTCAATTAGATTTTTGAATTTTGTAAACTGAAAATGTCCATCGCTGAACATCAGAGCCATTTAGTTTGGCCTCAATAATGTGGTTCATCATAGCCAACACAGTTCTTTCACAAATCAGAGCTAGGTGCTGTTAGACCCCATGCCCAGATAAGGACAGAGACATCTGACCTAAGGTCCAACGCTCGCACTAGATATTAAGGTCCATAAATCTTCGAGAGGGATACCTCACAGTGAATGAATGTGAATGCTAAAAAAAAATAATTTTTATAAAATTAAATATACCAGCAAACATGCTGGCATACCAGAAGGAACAGCCAATGCCAGAAGCAACCCCAAACCCATAAATGCATGGATGCAGGTGCTCAAAACTTCAGAGAATTGTAACACGATTACAATTTACAATTGGGTCTCTGGGAACCCACTGTTATCACTTCTGTTCCTGCCAGCCCAATTCCAAACGTCTGGGCTGCTGGTGAAATCACTCTTCAGCATTTGCTATGGATAACCTGTATACAAAATACTGAATCAGGGCTCCCTTTTGCCCATATGCTTTCTCCTTTGTAGTTGCCAACGCCTCTGTACTCCTGTCCAAGTCTGACTTCCTAGGAGGTCATTCTGTTTTCATGGTTTCTCAAGGTGAGGCCGAACACAGACTGGATCTACCCAAATTCTCATAACCCAAATGCCTCATCTCTTCGATCAGGATTTATCTTTGATCTAACGACACTGCTAGTCAATCTGACTTTTTTAAATTTATTTTGAGAGAGAGAGAGAGAAGTGAGGGAGGGGCAGAGAGAGAGGGAGAGAGAAAAATCTCGAGCAGGCTCCACACAGTCAGTGCAGAGCCCGATGTGCGCCTCGAACTCACCAACTGTGAGATCATGACCTGAGCTGAAGCTGGATACTTAACTGACTGATCCACCCAGGCACTCCTGAGTAATTGACTTAACCAAGGTATTCATGTTTAAAAAAAAAAAAAATTATCCCTGCCAATTACCAAGTTCAGGCTCACTGGGGATGTATTAGCTGCCCCCCACGTAATGAACACTGTAAGGCTTTCATGCACTGCAGGAAAAATGGAAGAACAATTTGGGAGGCATGCGGGACTCTGGGTCCCACTAAACTCACACTTAACTAGTGGCTGCCTTGTCTGCGTAGGTTACAATGAGTCTAGAACTGGAATGTCTTCCTGTAAGAGCTACAACCGATGGAGATGGAATCCTCCAACTGGCAGCACTTCATTGCTTGGCTAACCCCTCAACGGGAAACTCAGCAGAGAATGATACACAGAGCCCATGGGGTTGTTGTTTTAATGTCATAATGGGAATTAATGAGTTTTAGACTTTTTTAATGCTGGGAAAGGGCCAAGGGAAAGTAATTGAAATGTAAATTATAAGTAAAAATGAAACTGTAAAGGTTTTGGATCTCATAACCATCCAATGCACAGTTACGAATTTAAGTGCAAGCACAAGCTCCCTATTACCTGCTCCTCCTGGAGAGCAGACTAAGCACGGGTGATTGTTTTCATTATCACCCTGCCCCGAATTCACCAGATGTTAGAGACATCCCACGTGGCACAAAAGGGCCGGCTTGGATAGCTGCCACTGAATTAATAGGAAGCAGCCAGTGGATGGACAAATAAGAAATGACTAAAACATTTCTCAGGACAAAGCTCTCCATTACATGCCTTTTTATTCCTTTTGTAAGCCTATGAGGTATTTTTACGAAGACTATTTTAATATCCAAAACATTAAAAGTAGTTTCCCTGGTCTGATAAATCTCATGTGATTGAGATCTATATTAGGCTTTTATATTTTTGCTACTGAAATCCATGCTCTATCAGAGGTCAGTGAACTTTTTCTGTAAAGGGCAGATAATTCTAGTTTTTGTGGGAGATTTTATATATCACACAAATGAATGATCATGGATGAGTTCCAACAAAGTTTTATTTACAAAACTAGTTAGCAAACTGGATTTGGCCCACAAACCAAGCCGGGGTTTGCCCACCCGGCTTCTATATAATGTTTTTACATATTTTTTTTCCATTCACTACCTGCTATATTGTAGTGCAAATGGGTGCTAACTCAACATTTATTGCAGATGGGATGACTACATATAGATTAAAGTTGGAGGAACATGTTAATAAATCTCTGCAACGTTTTATTATGGAAAAATAACAGCTTAATAATCACTTTGTCTTTTCATTATAAAGTGAGCAAATAAGTGAACCTCAGAAGGTTCTGAGACAATCCCTTAAAAATAATTTAGCATTTTTATAACACAAACACATAAAACAGTGTAAGTTTTCACTAAAGAACTATTTAAAGATAATTTATACCACTAGATCATTAGGAATGAATGCCTTACATGAGTATTATGCTGTGCTCTTTTTCATAGAAACATGAATGACAGCAGTACAAAGAGGGAGATTTTAGAAATAACATTGGGAAAATCCCTCTAGATTTAAAAATAAAATACTAATAATTGATCAAATAACATATAGGTTAGCAATTAATATAAAATGCTTTCAAATGAAATAACTTAGTTACCTTTAATTTTTTACTCTGAGATTAAGATTTGATTAACGTTGGGTGACGTTTTCACTTAGTTCTGTGGCCAAACAGCTATACGTACCATGTGATAAATTTTATGTCACTGCAATTCTAGTGATAAACCTTTCTAGCTCTTTGATACCCCACAGCATATATAAAATAAAATATTCTTGTGGTTCAAGGAACCTGCAAACTCACCAAACGACTGGGGTAATGAAAAGATCCAGAGTTCAATGTTTTATATAGGGCATATAAATTCCTACATAGTAATTTGGATTTAAACAATTTTTCACACTTAACTTGCTTCCATTCTGTTGCATAAATATTCTACACATTTATATCTCCTAATGCGGCTTCCAGTAAGAAATGCCAGTCTTCAGGGATCTTTGGGAGACTTTTCCAGGAACAAAGGAGTTGGCAGGTGCTATTTCCCTCCCACAGCCCCCCGACTAAACACTTGTCCACCTGCAGGAACCAGTGCGTGCCAACACTCACCACCTAACTGGCTAACAGTGCACTCCACACCCACGTTCCCCTGCAGACACGCCCCCTCCAGCCAGGCCTCCACTCCAGGTTCCCAACCACAGCAGACCTGCACAAACATTGCTAACCCCACGCTTCTACCAAGCCACCCCGTCCCGCCAGGCCTCACTTCGTGGTCTTCTCCCACAGAAGAATAGTGCAAACCTGACTAACACCTCGTCTCCCCCCAGTGCCATGTTCTGCAGATCTGCCCCCTCTAACAAGCGCTTGGACAGAGCCCATCCGAAGCTGTGCCACAAGCCTAGCAGTGTGCAAGCAGCCCCGACGGGGGCCAGCACCAGTCGGAAGTGACTTTTGTCCCAGGGAGAAGGAAAGGTAATCAGGCAACAGTCCAATTGCAGCCCCGGCGGTGGGCTGGGGGCAGACAGCCAATCTGGCTGCAGGCTCCACCCACCAACAAAAAAACTTGTAGGGGGACAACAAAGGGAAAGCACCATGCAGTTCTACGCGGCTGCATCTCTGGCAAATGCCTGTTCTGACCCAAATAAAACCCAAGGTGACCCCAGACTGGCCCTCGACAGGCAAAGAAAGCCACTGCTGAGGACTGAAATAAAAAACAGCTCAGCCACAAACCAGGGCCACACAACACACATGGGAGACATCCCTGAAGGGCCAAATTCTAATTAACAGGGGCCACTGTCCTGCAGGGCACTACAGGAACTCTTCTTCACAGAGCCACTACTTTCAAAAGCAGTAGATGTAGCGGACTTAACACATAGAAACATATAGATTAGACAAAATGAGAACACAGAGGAATATGTCCCAAATGAAAGAGGACAAAATCACAGCAAGAGATCTAAACAAAATGGAGATATGTATATGCCTAATAGACAATTTAAAGTAATAATCATAAAGATACTCACTGGACTAGAAATAAAGACTAGAGGACCTCAGTAAAACCCTCAGCAAAGATATTATAAAAAAAGAACCGATCAGAGGTGAAGAACCCAATAAATGACATTAAAAACACACTAATGGAATGAATAGCAGGCTAAGGGAAGCAGAAGAACAGATCAGGGTCCTTGATGACACAGGAATGGAATGCAATCACCCAGAAAAGGGGAGGGGGGAAAAGTTATACAAAATGAAAACTGACTTAGGAAACTCAGTGACATCATCAAACAGAGTAACATTTGCATTATAGGGATCCCAAAGAAGGAGAGAAAGAAAAGGGGCAAACAATTTATTTGAAGTAATAGCTGAAAACTTCCCAAATGTGGAGAAGGAAATAGACATCCAAATCCAGGAGGCAGAGGGAGCCCCCAACAAAATCAACCAAAGAAGATCCACACCAAGAACAATAATTAAAGCAGCAAAAAGTAGTGATAAAGAGAGAATTCTAAAAAGCAGCAAGATAAAAAATAAATAAAAAAGTTGTGTACAAGGGAAACCTCACAAAGCTATCAGCTGATTTTTCAGCAGAAACTTTATAAGCCAGAAGGGATGGTATAATATATTTGAAGTGCTGAAAGACAAAAAAAAAAAAAAAAATGCAGCCAAAACACTTCACCCAGCAAAGTTATCATTCAGAATAGAAAGAGAAATAAAGAGTTTCCTACACAAAAATTAAAGGAATTCATCACTACTAAACCAGCTCTACAAGAAATGTTAAAGGGGAATCTTTCAGTGGAACAGAAAGACTATAAGCAGGAATAAAAAAAGTAGTAAGCACAAAAGAAGTGGGGGAAAAAACAGCATATCTATGAAAATCGGTCACGGGACTCACAAAATAAAAGGATGTAAAGTAGGACACCATATATCTAAAACATGAGTGGAGAGAAGTAAAGAACGGGTTCAAACTTAAGTAACCATCAACTTAATAGAGACTGCTACATGCATATTATATACAAACCTAATGCTAACAAGAAATCAAAAACCAACAATATATATCTAAAAAATAAAGAGGAAGGAATCCAAACATAACACTAAAAAAGGCCAAAACCATGAAAGAAGAGAGTAAGAAACTATAATAACAAAAAATTAAACATGTAACAAAATGGCGTAAGTACACACTTATCAATAATTACTATAAATAGAAATGGACTAAATGCTCCAATCAAATGACAAAGGATGATGGAATGGATTAAAAAAAAACAAGACCCAGGGGCACCTAAGGTGGCTCAGTTGGTTAAGCATACAACTCTTGATTTTGGCTCAGGTCATGATCTCATGATCCTGAGATCAAGGCCATGTTGGGTGTGGATCCTGCTTAAGATTCTATCTCTCTCTCTCTTTCCTCTCCCCCACTCACATGCTCTCTTTCTCTAACAAACAAAATAACAAGACCCATTTATATACTGCATATAAGAGACTCATTTCAGACCTACAGACACATACAGTGAAAGGATGGAAAGACATTTATCACACAAATGGAAGTGGAAAAAAAAAAAAAAAAGCCAGGGTAGCAATGCTTATGGCAGACAAAATGGACTTTAAAACAAGAAATATAACAAGAGACAAAACAGGACACTATATAATCCTATGAGAAAAATCCAGCAAGAAGATGTAACAATTATAAATATTTATGCACCCAACATTGGAAAACTCAAATAATTCAGGCAACTATTAATAGACATAAAGGAAGAAATTGATAGTAATATGGTAATAGTAGCAGACTTAAATGCCCCCACTTAAATTAATGGATAGATCATCCAAACAGAAAATCAACAAGGAAACAGTGATTTTGAATGATACATTGGACCAGATGGCTCTAACGGATATATTTAGAACACTCCATCCTAAAACAACAGGATACACATTTTTTTCTATGCCCTTGAAATATTATCCAGAATAGAACACACATTAAGCCACAACACAAGTCTTGAATTTAAAAAGACCAAAGTCATACCATACATCTTTCAGACTACAATATGAAACTAGCAACTGACCACAAGAAAAAAATCTGGAAAGATGACAAATAAATGAAGTTAAATAACATGCTACTAAGGGGTGAGTGAGTCAACCAATAAATCAAAGAGAAAATCAAAGAATACCTGGAGACCAACAGAAATGAAACACAACACTCTAAAATCAATGCAGTGCAGCAAAAGTGGTTCTAAAAGGGAAGTTTACAGCAATTCAGGCCTGCCTCAAGAAGAAGAATCAAACAACCTCATCTTATACCTATCGGAGTTAGAAAAAGAAGAACAAAACCCAAAACCAATGAAAGGAAGAAAATGACAATTAGAGCAGAAATAAATGAAACAGAAACTAAGAAAACAATAGAACAGATCAACAATACCAGTGACTGGTTGTTTGAGAAGATCAACAAAACTGGTAAACCTTTAGCCACGCTCATTAAAAAAAAGAGGACTAATCAAGCAAAGTCATAAATGAAAGAATAACCAACACCATAGAAAGGATTCTAAGAGAACATTATGAAAAATGATATAAAAACAAACTTGACAACCTAGAAAATGGATAAATGGCTAGAAACATAGAAAATTTGAACAGGTCAATTACCACCAATGAAATTGAATCAGCAATCAAAACAATAAATAGGTTAACCAATAAAGAGGTTAATTCTACCAAACATTTAAAGAAGACTTAATATTCTTCTAAAACTATTCCAAAATAAAGAAGGCAGAAAGCTTCCAAATGGATTCTATGAGGCCAGCATTATCCTGACACCAAAACAAGGCAAGAACACTACCCAAAAAAATAAAAAAACAAAGAACTGCAGGCCAAAATCTCTGATGAACATAGATGCAAAAATCTGCAAAAAAAATATTAGCAAATTGAGTAATACATTTAAAAAATCCTTCACCACAATCAAGTGTTCCTGACATGCATCGGTGGTTCAATATTTGCAAATCAACCAGTGTGACACATCACATCAATAAGAGCATAAAAACCACATGATCATTTAAGCAGATGCAGGAAAAGCATTTGACAAAATACAACCTCCATTCATGATAAAAACCCTCAACACAGTAGGTTTAGAGGGAACATACCTCAACAAGATAAAGGTCATACATGAAAAACTCACAGCTAACATCATACTCAGTGGTGAAAAACTGAGAGATTTCCCCTAAGATCAAAAACAAGACAAAGATGTCCACTCTCACCACTTTTATTCAACACAGTACCAGAATTCCAAGTCACAGCAATTATATCAGAAAAAGGAATAAAAGGCATCCAAATTCGTTGGGAAGAAGTAAAACTTTCCCTATTTGTAGATGCCATGATACTATAAATAAAAAACCCTAAAAACTCCACCAAAAACTACTAGAACTGGTAAGTTCAGTAAGGTCACAGGATACAAAAATCAATATACAGAAATCTGTTGCATGTCTATGCACTCATAATGAAGGAGAAGAGAAATTAAGAAAACAGCTCCATTTACAATTATATCAAATATAATAAAATATCTAGAAACAAACTCTACCAAGGAGGTGAAAGACTTGTACTTTGCAAACTATAAAATATTAATGAAAGAAGTTGAACAAATGGAAATATCTTCCATGCTCATGGACTAGACGAGCCAGTATTGCTAAAATGTCCACACTATCTAAAGCAATATACGGATTTAATGCAATCCCTATTAAAATACCAACAGCATCCATCACAGTAGAACAATCTTAAAATTTGTATGAAACCACAAAAGACCCCAAATAGCCCAAAAAATCTTGAAAAATGAAACTGGAGCTACTACAATTCCAGAATTCAAACTAGATTACAAAGTTATCGTGATCCAAACAGTATGGTACTGGCACAATAATAAACAGATTATAACAAAATAGAAAATCCAGAAATGAACCCACAATTATATGGTCAATTCATCTTTGACAAAAGAGGCAAGAACATACCTTGGGAAAACTGGAAATCTAGAAGGAAAAGAATTAAACTGGACTACTTTCTTACACTATTCACAAAAATAAATCCCAAATGGATTAAGGATTTAATTGTGAGACCTGAAACCGTAACAATCCTAGGAGAACACAGGCAATAATTTCTTTGACATTAGCTGTACCAACATTTTTTCTAGGTATGTTTCCTGAATCAAAGGAAACAAAGGAAAAATAAACTATTGGGACTATATTAAAATAAAAATCTTCTGCCTAGCAAAGGAAACAATCAACAATGGAAAACAACCTACAGAATGGGAGGAGATATTTGCAAATGACATATCCAATAAATAGTTAATATCCAAAATATATAAGAACTTATGTAACTCAACACTGGAAATAATAATTCATAAAAAAAAAAAAGGCAGGAGCCACGAACAGACATTTGTCCCAAGACACATAGATAGTTGACACATAAAAAGATACTCAATATCACTCCTCATCAGGGAAATGCAAATCAAAACTACAATGAGATATCACCTCAAACATATCAGAATGGCTAAAATCAAAAACACAAGAAATAAGCATTGATGAGGATGTGGAGAACAAGGGTCCCTCATGCAGTGTTGGTGGGAATGCAGACCGGTTCAGTCACTGTATAAAACAGGATGGAAATTACTCCAAAAATTAAAAGTAGTCACCAGTAATTCCACTATTTACCCCCAAAATACAAAAACACTAATTTGAAAATATATACACACCCCACGTTTATTGCAGCATTATTTACAATAGCTAAATTATGGAAGCAGCCCAAGTATCAATCAATAGATGGATAAAGAGGAGGTAATACACACACACACACACAAATAGAATATTAGCCATAAAAAGAATGAAATCTCGCATTTGCATTGACATGGATAGATCTGGAGGGTATAATACCAAGCAAAATAAGTCAGAGAAAGAAAAATACAATTTCACTCATATGTGGAAATTAAGAAACCAAGTGAACAAATAAGAGACAAAACAAAAAACAGATTCTTATTTATAGAGAACTGATGATTATCACAGGGAAAGAGGGTGGGGAATGGGTAAAATAGGCGATGGGGATTAAGATTACACTAATCATTACGAGCACGGAGTAATGAAAAAAATTGTTGAATCACTACACTCCACAACTTAAACTAATGTACAACTTGAAAGAAAGGTCAGTCTTACACTTGGCCAACCTGACTACCCTTCGAAGCCTTCTTCAGCTATCTTATTCTGAAGTCTTATTAATTTTGACTTCATCTTTGTCAAAATTTGCTTTTTTTCCTATTAATGTTACTATTCACAAACTTCTTGAATCTGCTCCTTGGCCATCTAGCCTCAGCAAAGACAATAGACAAACTCTCTAAAGAAGCACAATCATGCTTAGTTACCCTCGTATCAGACAGAAGGAATACCACGGACCATCCAATTTACTTCCAAAGCCATTATCCCCTCTATATTGTTGGCCAATCATTATTTATTTTCTGGTCTCCTGCTTACTACTCCATAAGGTACACTGACATGAGAGGAGGTAAACTTACTTATTATAAGCCAAAGTATAGCTTTCTTCAACTTTTTCCATTAGCTTTTAAGCTGAACCACAAACAAAAAATAAAGAACGATTTTACAGAAGACTAATCCTTCCTTTACTTTCACTTTCAAACTTCCTTAAATACTCTGTCGTATATCATTTATCCTAAAATTTCCCCAGACGTACCACCAACCTTTTCAGTCTCCACTAAATGCCCTCTTCATTTTCAAATACCTCTTTTTAAAATACTCAGGTATTTTATGGTATTCTGAGGGAGTAGGATGGCAAACCTTACCAAATACCATTTAAGATACAAAAGAAATTCCATTTATATACTTTACATGCATAATTTATTTCTAGTAAGAAATTTAGATTTCACGAGTATAATAAAATCTATGTACAATTATTTTAAATATTTCAGACACCAGAGCTGAGGGCATGTTTACAGATGTCAACTACTAAATATTGCTATTCCCCTTTGCAATGAACAATTACATGATCAGTAAACTAAGTCAGTATTTCTGACAAGTACTAAGCACAAGCAATAGCAAATGTAATATTTTTACACATGTCAAAAAACCTTAACTGTAAACTCATAATCAAAACCCGAAAATATCTTAAAGAAAAAAGGAATACAAAAGAATAGTCTAAAGGAGCAGGATTAAGACAGCAGAGCAGGAAGATCCTGAGTTCACCTTTTCCCACAGACACAAAACTGCAATGACCCACAAAACTATTTCTGAGAATAAAGACTAAAAGGACAGACTTGACACAACCAAGGATATAAAGCAAATAAACACATCGAGATGGGTAATAAAGGGCAGGGATGCAATCTAGTCAGGGCCCACACCCCGAGAACGATGATTCACAAGCTGGAGAGACATCACCACCGTACAGGCCCTCTCTGAAGAACCTGGGCTCAAAGTACCTTTCGGACTCCCCAGCGCAGAGAACTCACACTAGGAAGGTGAGCCCCCATAGCATCTAGCTTTGGAAACCAGCAGAGCTTACTTCCAGGAGAGCCAGAGAGCAGCTGGAAACCAAGACTCCACTTAAATTTTAAAGGGTGCACAGATACCCACCGTTCCAAGTCCCAGAACAAAGGCAGCAGTTTGAAAAACACCCGGTTTACACATGAAGACAATTGCATTGACTCATTTTACAGCATTTTGCCAGAGGAACAGGGGTCTGCCGGAACATTCACTAGGGATGAAAGCACAGGCAGGACCACTTTTTACTCACTCTCCTTCTACCTAGCTGACCTCGCACTGGCAGAAGTCAATTCATACACCCTCGGTCTATAGAGCATTCTTCTGAGAACTTACCCCACCCTATCTGCCCCTCCCAAGCAGCTCGCCACCCTGCCAAGCTAGCAAAAGGCACCCGCACTGCCCTCAAGCAGCCCATCACATTGCTACAGGTAGTGGATGGCCTAGGCCAACAGGGGCAATTGTTGCCAAGGGGCCAACCCTATACATTAGAACACCCGACATCGTTTCTGGCAGACCTTACAGCCAGCTTCAATGTAGGACTGCCCCATCCACCAGCATGCCCAGAGCAGTCATGGCTGGGCCTTTTACCCAAGAGACAGGGGAGCCAGGCCCACTGGTTAGTGTATCTGTAGTAATTGTGGCTAGGCCTCACAGCCAGTCATGCCAGAGGACAGCCCTGCACATCAGAGTCCACACCAATCATGGCCCAGCCACAAGTGAAGGGTGCACGTACCCACGTGGAGACACTGTTGGAACACCTGGCTTGGGTCACCATCAGGGTTACACTACTGGATCCCCACATGACACTTGTTTTTTTCAATATATGAAATTTATTGTCAAATTGGTTTCCATACAACACCCAGTGCTCATCCCAAAAGGTGCCCTCCTCAATACCCATTACCCACCCCCCTCTCCCTCCCACCCCCCATCAACCCTCAGTTTGTTCTCAGTTTTTAAGAGTCTCTTATGCTTTGGCTCTCTCCCACTCTAACCTCTTTTTTTTCTCCCTTCCCCTCCCCCATGGGTTTCTCAGGATCCACATAAGAGTGAAAACATGGTATCTGTCTTTCTCTGCATGGCTTATTTCACTTAGCATAACACTCTCCAGTTCCATGCACGTTGCTACAAAGGGCCATATTTCATTCTTTCTCATTGCCACATAGTACTCCATTGTGTATATAAACCACAATTTCTTTATCCATTCATCGGTTGATGGACATTTAGGCTCTTTCCGTAATTTGGCTATTGTTGAGAGTGCTGCTATAAACATTGGGGTACAAGTGCCCCTATGCATCAGTACTCCTGTATCCCTTGGGTCAATTCCTAGCAGTGCTACTGCTGGGTCATAGGGTAGGTCTATTTTTAATTTTTTGAGGAACCTCCACACTGTTTTCCAGAGTGGCTGCACCAATTTGCATTCCCACCAACAGTGCAAGAGGGTTCCCGTTTCTGCACATCCTCTCCAGCATCTATAATCTCCTGATTTGTTCATTTTGGCCACTCTGGCGTGAGGTGATATCTGAGTGTGGTTTTGATTTGTATTTCCCTGATGAGGAGCGACGTTGAGCATCTTTTCAGGTGTCTGTTGGCCATCTGGATGTCTTCTTTAGAGAAGTGTCTGTTCATGTTTTCTGCCCGTTTCTTCACTGGATTATTTGTTTTTCGGGTGTGGAGTTTGGTGAGCTCTTTATAGATTTTGGATACTAGCCCTTTGTCCGATATGTCATTTGCAAATATCTTTTCCCATTCCGTTGGTTGCCTTTTAGTTTTGTTGATTGTTTCCTTTGCTGTGCAGAAGCTTTTTATCTTCATGAGATCCCAATAGTTCATTTTTGCTTTTAATTCCCTTGCCTTTGGGGATACGTCAAGTAAGAAATTGCTACGGCTGAGGTCAGAGAGGTCTTTTCTTGCTTTCTCCTTTAGGTTTTGATGGTTTTCTGTCTCACATTCAGGTCCTTTATCCATTTTGAGTTTATTTTTGTGAATGGTGTGAGAAAGTGGCCCACATGACACTTTCTAAATAAAGTCACTCCCATAAACATAAATGGCATACTAATACATAAAGAGTCAGAAAAAAACGAGACAAAGAACAAAAGCTCAGAAGTTACAACCAATAGCACTGAAACACAAAGGATAAGAGACTACTAAGAACAACTATATGCCAACAAGTGGGATAATCTAAAAGAAATGGACAAGCATACAATCTTCCAAAGACTGATTCAAGAGACAGAAAACCTGAATAGGCCAATTACTAGTAATGACACTGCATCAGTAATCCAAAAACCCCCAACAAACATAAGTCCATGACTAGACCACTTCACAGGTATATTCTACCAAACATTTAAGGAAGAGCTAATATATATCCTTCTCAAATTACCGGCCGATGTTACAGATGAACACAGATACAAAAATCTTCAACATTAGATTATTAAAATAAAATAAAAAATACAGTAAAAGGATCATATACCATGATCAAGCAGTATTTATTGTAGGGATGCAAGGATAGTTCAAGATCTGCAAATGAATAAATATGATACACTACATTAACAATAATAAACTTACGATCATCTCAGTAAGACATAGAAAAAACATTTGAAAGAATTCATCCATTTAAGATAAAAACTCTCACCAAAGTGGGTACGAGGGAATGTACCTCAATATAATAAAGGTCATAAATACAAATCCACAGCTAACATTATACTCAATTATGAAAACCTTAAAGTTTTTCTTCTGAAATCACAGAAAAGACAGAATTCCCCTCTTGCCACTTTTATCTAGTGTGGTATTGGAAATCCTAGCCACAGCAACTGGACAAGAAGAAAAGAGGACATCTAAAAAGTCAAGTGGGCATAATTTGCAGATGACAGGATACTATCAAAAATTCTACAGACTCCACCAAAAAACTACTAAAACTAATAAACTACTTCAGTGAAGTTTCAGGATACAAAATTAATATACATAAATCTGTTGTATTTGAAGATGACTCAAATTAATGGAAATATATATACCAAAATTATAGAAGAAAATTATTCACGTGTTCATACTACCCAAAGCAATCCACAGATTCCACGCAATCCCTATTAAAATTACCAATAGCATTTCCATACAGAACTAGAACAAAGAATCCTAATATACATATGGAACCACAAGAACTCCTAATAGCCAAATCAATGATTGTGAAAGAACAAAGCTGAACATATCACACTCTCTGATAGTCAACTATACTACAGAGCTATAGTGACGAAAATATGGAAATGACACAAAAATAGACATAGAGATTAATGGAACAGAGAAGAGAGTCCAGAAATAAACCCACCCATATAATCAATTTTCAGCAAAGGAAGCAAAAATATACAATGAAGGAAGAAGGTCTTCAATCACTGGTGTTGGGAAAGGTGGTAATATATGCCAAAGAATGAAATTGGACCACTGTCTTATATCCTACACAAAAAGAAACTCAAAATGGATTAAAGACATAAATTTAAGACCAGTAATCGTAAAACTCCTTGAACATAAACAGCAAGCTCTTTGACATCAGTCCAAACAACATATATATATGTATGTGTATGTATATATATACACATACATATATACACATATACATAGACATACACGTATACATACATACATATATACATATATATATATAGTTTTTTTATCAGTCTCCTCAGACAAAGGCAATAAAAACACAAATAAAACTACATCAAAAAAAAAGCTCTTTAAGAGAAAAGGAAACCAATGAAATGAAAAGGCAGCCTACTTAATGGGAGAAGATATTCGCAAATTATATGGCAAATAACTTGATATCCAAAATAAAAAAAAAGCTCACACATTTCAGTATAAAAACAAAAAAGCAATACAATGTAAAAAGTGGGCAGAAGACCTGAATAGACCTTTCTCCAATTAAGACATACAGATGCCCAATAGACATATGAGAAGATGCTCAACATCACTAACAGGGAAATGGAAATCAAAACCACAATAGAAAAAAAAAAAAAAAGATATTCTCTCACACCTGTCAGAACAGCTATTATCTAAAGGACAAGAAACAATTATTGATGAGGATGCAGAGAAAAGGGAACCCTCATGCATTGTTGGTAGAAATCCAAAACGGTGCAGCCACTACAGAAAAAGAATGGAGATTCCTCAAAAAGTTAAAAACAGAAATACCATAAAACCCAGCAATACCATTTCTGCATATTTTTCCAAAGAAAACAAACCACTCATTTGAAAATATATATGCACTCCTACATTACAGCATAATTTACAATCGCCAAGATATGGAAGCAAGGGAAGTATCCATCAACAGATGAATGGATAATAAAGATGTGGCATGTACGTACGTACGTACACGTACACACACACACACACACACACACACACACACACACACACACACAGTGAAATACTACTCAGCCACAACAAAGAATGAAATCTTTTCATTTGTAACAACATGGGTGCACCTAGAAAATACTATACTAGTAAAAGAAGTGAAAGGAAAACAAATACTGTGTTATTTCACTTACATGTGGAATTTCAAAAACAAAGACAAAATACAAAACAGAAATAGATGCAGATACAGAGAACAATTTAGTGGTTGCCTGAGAGGAGGGACGTAAGGGATGGGCAAAATAGGGGAAGGGATTTAAAGGTACAAACTTCCACTTATAAAGTAAGTAAGCCATGGGGGCACAATGTGTAGCACCAAGTGCATAATTAACAATATTGTAACAATGTTAGTAAAAGATTATAGCTAGATTTATCCAGATGACTGTTCCCTAACATTCATAAATGTTGAATCACTATATTGTACACCTGAAACTAATATTGGAAGTCAACTACACTTCAATAAAACAAGGAAAATTAGGCTATAAAATTATCAATATTATTTATTTCCAGGGAAGGAAAAACAAGCAGCAGCATGTGGTAAAAGTCCCTTTGTGGGATTCCTTCCATACATCTAAAAAAAAAAAAAAAAAGGATTTATGGCATAATAGGCTACCTACAGTATCTAGTATCTTTAATAAAGTGGGAAAATTTTTACATAATGCCGAATATATTCAAGGAATTATGAGAGAATAAAAGACATCTAAAACCTTGTATCTCTCTACTTTTTTAAATATGATTCATCAATAAAAAATATCTAAGTACTCACCAATAGAACATGACTAGACATAAGGTGTGCAGCAGCTTTAGAAATTGCTCTCCACGTTTCCCGGTTCCTTTAGACCAGGACCTATGCGAGGCAGCAAGTCAACTTTAACCATGCACCCTAAGGATGGCAGAACAACAACATGGGAGGATTCTGACTCCCTGAATAACTTCATGAGAAGTTATCGATCTGGGCCACCCACTCCCAGACTGTTATAACCCATCATGTGTTTTCACTGTTATAGCGGGCTAGACTCTACACTTCCTGATTCAAGCATCCAGAGCTCTGAACTTCCATCAATTATTGTCCAGTTTGCTATTACTGTTGTAAAGGTGGAGCTTTTTAAAACCAATCTTACTATCTTTGGTCCAACACATTTTCTAGATATTTTCTGGCTTTGTATTCCTGGAAATGCAGAAATGCTCTAGCATGTTAAGAAGACTGCTTTTTACTTAATATTTCACAGAAGAATACACCACACTTGATGATGTATGGTGAGTATAAATTTATGGCACATTTTTCAATGCATTCACTGTCAATTCAGCTACACCGCTATTTTGGACTGTTTTATGATGTCCATTTTTCTCACTGTGACACTTCAGGGGGTCCTAACATACACACATTCACTGGGGAAGTCTAAACACTAAAGAAATACAGGGTTATCAATCAAGCAGCAAACACTTACTGAGCGTCTACTAAAGGCAAGTTCTCTACCAGACAAGAATGATTCAGAGAGGAGCAAAACATGGTCCCTGATACCAAGGAGCCCATGATCTTGTTAGTGCACACACACAATCTGAACCAAATCACTAGAAAGCATATGATAAATGCCACTAAGTTCTGATGAAGAATTGGAGAATGTTTTAAGGTGAAACTGATGCAAAATGTAAAGCTGCCTAAATAGACTCTTAGCACTGGATACATTTCCAGTTTCTTTTTCAACTCAGTTTGTGACCCTATTCCTGAAACATACACCTAACTCCTCAAATCTAGCATCCAATACTCCATTCCTCAGATCATGGATTGCCACCCACAGAGGTTAAAAGCAGCAAAATCTTGCTATGGACCTTTTCTCTTCTCCTTCTGCCACTCGTCCTCCCTATACAGATTTGAACTCCAGTAGGACTGTGATGTAGACAAACATATGTGTCTAGGAAATCCAGACATATAAGGGGGTGTGGAGGAATGATAGCCTAGAATGTGTTCACAACTCGGCATTGCTACTAGAATCTAAGTTTTTTTTTTTTCTCACCACAAAGAATTGCAAATACATTTTTTAGAGTTCACTTACATTATATGAAACTTGATTAGCATTTGCAGTAAGAGCACCATGTGAGATTTGGGTTATAGAAAGATGGAGCCATTAATCTCTAGAGGAAGTTGCAGCCAGAGGTGCAGATGGACAGGAGATGCCCCAGTGGGTTCCTGGAGAACCCTCAAGTGCAGAGTGAGATAGCTGGTGGTAGTTTGCAGAAAGTCTTTAGAAATGCCATCATTTCCAAGGAAACAATCGAGAACCATGGACTCCAGAGCTCCAGTTCTTGCTACATTCGTGTAAGCCCCTATTCCCTCCCTTATTAAGTGTTTTATGCCTGGAACACATACAGTGGCTAGTGTTTTTCTGGCTGAACCCTGATGGCCACAAATGAGAAACCTCAGTAAGTAAGGAGATAACAGGAGGGAAATGCTTGCACTTGTAGGCATTCATCATGCCCCCCCCCCACAACACACATACATCCCACCCTGAATAGTGTTTGAGGAAATGGGAAAGATAAATCAAATTCTAACAGGATGCTGGACATAAGTGCTGGTTTAGTAGAGCCACAAGGAGATGCCTAAGAGGAAGGCCAATCAGGGAAGAGCTCACCTGAAAGGCCATGAAGCAGCAGCAGATCTGAGAAGGGGCTGGGGAGTGGAGGGGGGAGGCGGGGGAAACAAGGAAAACAGGAAAGTTGGTTCAGCTAAGGAAATCAGATTACTTTAGAGAAATCAGAGTGAAAATAGGTTCAATTTGAAAATCATTATATATAAGAAATCCACTATATATAAGAAATTATATGTAGAAATTCATTATACATAAGAAATTATATTTTATCCCTATCCTAAAAAGCCTTGGCATAGTTCATGAATGCCACAGATGTCACCATCTGAAGGTCCCATTTTAAGTCACCTTCCTCCTTCCTTACCTGTATACATAATTTTTAAAATTTTGAAACATCCACCTTAAGCACTACAGTGAGTTGACCTTTAGAAAGTTCCCGTGAAGGTGAAAGGAAGCCAGACTATAGTAATATCACCTGCTAAAATGCAGCATAATCAATGATCTCCAAATATATCTGAAGGGTAACAGTTCCCTGCCAAAGGCTAGTGTCCTAAAATACACATTGTGTATATGTTTTTAAGGAACTCTTAAGATTTGTTTTGAATATCAAAATTATCTTTACCTGAAAAAGGAAACATAGGGGAATGAAAATAATTGCAAATCATTTATCTGATAGGAAGTCAGCATGTAAAATATATAAAGAGCTCCAACTCAAAAAAATCAAATAATCAGATTTTAAAACGGGCAAAGGATTTAGACATTTCTCTAAAAGTTACAAATAGCCAACAAGCATATGAAAAGATACTCCGTATCACTCATCATCAGAGCACTGCAAATTAAAATCACAATGAGATATCACCTCACACCCACTAGGATGGTTTCCATCAAAAATAAGTACCAAGTGTTAATGATGTGGAGAACCTGGAACCTCTGTGCACTATTATCAGAATTATAAACCAGTACAACCCACGAGGAGAAATAGTATTTAAGTATTCTTTAAAATAGAACTATCACGGGGTGCCTGGTGGCTCAGCAGGTTAAGTGTCCAACTCCAGCTCAGGTCATGATCTCATGGTCCGTGAGTTTGAGCACCGCGTCGGGCTCTGTGCTGTCAGTTCAGAGCCTGGAGCTGGTTTCAGATTCTGTGTCTCCCTCGCTCTCTGCCCCTCCCCCACTCATGCTCTATCAAAAAATGGATAAACGTTAAAAAAAATTTAAACAGAACTATCATATGATCCAACAATCCTACTTCCGGGTAATTCTGAAGAACTCAAATCAAGGTCTCAAAGAGGTATTTGTACATTCACATAAGCACTATTTATGTGGTACCCTACATATAATGGAAAATTATTCAGCCTTAAAAACGAAGGAAATCCAATCAGATTCTATAATGTGTATGAACTTTGAGGACATTATGCTGTATGAAATAAGCAAGTGGCTAGAAGACAAATATCCTATGATTCCACGTACACAGGATATCTAGAATAGATCTTTTGTCAGACAAAAGATAGAAGAAACTTTGGAGAAAAAGAAGAAAATACTGGAGAGTGAGAAATAAATAATATACTGTGTTTGGGTACCTGGGATATAGATTCCTGTGGGGTATGGAGACAAAGACTTGCACAAAGCAGATGAATATATGGCTCTGGACCTGAAGGCAAGGTTGGAACTGGGGATACAGATGTGAGATCCGGACACATAGGCGATAATAATGGATAACATTCTTTAGGGAATAGAGGTAAAACAAGATGGAAAAAGTACACAGAAATACATATCCCAAGAATGCAACAATTTAAAGAAAAGAAGCATCTAGAAAAAAAGACTGTAATAATATATGAACAAAATAATGTAACGTTGCCATTATAAAAAATATATCAATAAATAAAAGCATAATTTTGTAGCACTAACCTGAATCTCCTCTAAGTTTATATCACCTCAGAATGTTAAGTATATGTATAGATGTATAGTATAGAAATGATGTGCTAAACAATCCAGACATATGTTCACATTTCATATCACTTTGATGATCTTCAGAATATTGCCTGTCTCCTATATTCATATCCTTTTACACTGGAACAGACTCTTCCCTAAAACTTAGTTATCATCATCCATCCTTCCCACCTGAGGAACAGTTTCTCCAGGCTCCAACATCACCTTGATGATGCTCTTTCCACAGTCCCCCTCTCATCTATTGACTAGCTACCCTGAAAACAAAGACTAATTAGAGCACTAAAACTAAGGCATTCTTATACGATGATGATTTGAATTCATACGTATCTTTTTTTGTTCTGTTGTTTGTTTAACAAGAGCTTTCCCTCTCTTGACCAAAAGCAATAATTGATGTCGTATTGGAAATTACCATGATGCGGTGTTAGCCTCCCAGTATGCTAACCGGCAAGCTATTCCAGATGTCCCACAACAAAGATGTACTGATCACATTAAAATGCTTAAATCACACACAGTGAGGAGGAAAAATATGGGCCAAGTTAACACACTTTGCATGGAGAATGGGGTGGTAAAAGACACATCAGTGAAATCCCAGTTTTCAGGTACACTCACTCTACACTCTTTCCCCAGCTCAGCTGTCTCTAGTAATCATGTGGTTCCCAAGACCAGAGAGGAAACGTAAACAAGGGCGCTTTGTAGACCAAAAATCCTGGAACCAACACACAGGTGACTCGATTGCAGTGTGTGGCATCGAGGATGTCACAGCTGTAGCCTCAAGACGAGGTAGGAATTGCACACAATTTTCTTAAACAAAAGACAGGTGAAGCCAGCACAGAATCGTAGTGCATGTTACCAAAGGATGGTCAATTTAAGATCTCATGAATCCTCGGGTGCATCACGTATAATTGTCTACCTCTGAGTCCTTCCACCTCTCATCTGCATTCAGCATAGAGGCTTTTATTTGATCTCTTCCTAACTTGTCTCACAGGTCATTAACTTATCAACTTAACTCATAAATTTTGTTTACATCTCACATACTACTTACAAATTCAGTGTATGGATTTAATACAGCTTAAGAATTTAAACTATATTCACAATTGATTCATCATCCATGCTTAACATAAATAATGATTTTTCTAGTAGTTTCATTCATACCACCTATTTCTTCTTCATTTGTAGGATGATTGTGGATTCTTAATTAACGAAGCAAAACACACTCAACTGAATGCTGGTAAAATTCTCAGGCATGTGACAGACCATTGGAAGAGATACTTTGATTTTAAACAACGAAAACTTTAGCTGTCCATCAAGTACCCCAAACATTCTGATTCAATGTCTCTCGACACTATTCCTTGAAAGCGTAATGCTGAAAATACTCCAGGCTGATGTTAACTAGTTACTCCGAATTTCTGATGTAAAGAATCAGTAGAAATGAAGAATGAGATTTTTTTCTATTTGCTAAAATAATTCAACTACCTTTTCCATTGCTGTCGTTAGAATAAGTTTCTTACACAGAATTTGAAGAAGATATTTCTAGAAATTCTTATTTATAATCATCACCCATTGCAGTTATGGTAAGAATCTATTTGGTGACATTAGTTTCCTTTGTGAATAGCCAGGTTTCTTAAACAAAAATACATTGCTTAAAATTCTTAAAATGCCAAGTATTTATTATTTATTTAATGTAAGAGAGGCTACCCAAAGAGCAATAGTTTTACTTTTTCCAGAGTCATAGGGTGTCCTCTCATTAGAAGGAGGAATGTAGTGAAATATAAGCAGTCCATAATACTCATACTATCATTCACTGCCCGGTTTTGTGCCAATCAGTGAACATCTCAAGATAACAAATTTAAAAGACTGCATCGTTATATACCCAAAATATATTTAGGGGATCAAGTCGTTGTTTTTTTAAATATTACTTTACTGATTCCAAATAAAGTAATGATTTTCACGGATGTTTTTCAACAAGTATTTCATCAAATTGAAAGTACACTGAAGATCCTGCTATTAAAACCACTAGAATAAGGAAGAGGAGAAAAACTTTTTGAAACTGGTTTTGGAAATATTTCTTTTTTCCTGTATGATAGCAAAAGCACAGGCAACAAAAACAAAACTAGACAAGTGTGATTTCACCAAACTAAAGAGCTTCTGCAAAGCAAACTATTCACAAAATGAAAAAGGCAGCCTGTAGAAAAGGAGAAGATATTTGCAAACCATGTGCCTGATAAGGGGTTAATACCTAAAATACAGAAGGAACTCATATAGCGCAAAAGCAAAAAGCAACTCAATTTTTAAGAGACAGGACTTGAATAGGTATTCCTCAGATAACACAAAAATGGCCAACAGACACATGTTAAAAAAAAAAAAAAAAGAAACAATCAGGAAAATCAAAAGCACAATGAGGTTATCACCTCATACCTGGCAGGATGGCTAGTATCAAAAAGACAAAAGATAACAAGTATTGGAATAGGCGTGGAAAAAAACGGAAACCTGTGCTCTGTTGGTGGGCACGTAGGTTGGTACAGCCACTGTGAAAAGACAGTATGGAGGCTCCTCAGATATTAAAAAAGAGCATTACCTTCTGTTCCAACAATCCCACTTCTGAATACACCCAAATAAAATGAAATCAGTATCTCAAAGAGATGTCTGCACTCCCAGACTCATTGCTGCATCATTCACAATAGCCCATCAACAGAAGCAACTTACGATTCTATCAACAAATGAAAAAAGAGAATGTGGTGTCTATAGCTAGATTAGTAAAGGTACACACACTACATATGCACACACAACGGAATATTATTCAGCCATGAGGATACTCTATTTGCAACAAAGTGCATGAACCTAAGGGACACTATGCTGAGTGAAGCAAGCTTGACCCAGAAAGACAAATACTTCATTACTTTACTTATACCTAGAATCTAAAATAGGCAGACTCCTAGCAGCAGACAATGCAATGGTGGTTTCCAGGGGCTTGGGGTGGGGGCAAGGAGGACATATTGGTTAAAGAGTACAAAGTTTCAGTTATGGCAGATAAAGTTTGGGGGTATAGTGTACAGCTTAGTGCCTTTAGTTAATGATACTTTACTGTGTATTTAAAATGTGCAGAGAACAAGCTGTTCTCACCAGAAATTATAAAGAAGGAAACGGTAACTGTGTGAGGTGATGGATTGACTTAAGATCATTTCACAACACACACATACAACAAAACACCAAGTTGTATACCTTAAATATACACAATTTGTCAGTTTACCTAAATAAAGCTATTTTTGAAAAAAATTTAATGTTTATTTTTCGAGAGAGCATGAGCAGGGGAGGGGCAGAGAGAGGAGGAGATACAGAATCCAAAGCCAGCTCCAGGCTCTGAGCTGTCAGCACCGAGCCCGACATGGGGAATGAACTCATGAACCATGAGATCATGCCCTAAGCCGAAGTTGGAGGCTTAACCGAGCCACCCAGGAGCCCCTAAATAAAGCTATTTTTAAAAAGGAATATTGGGCACCTGGGTGGCTCAGTCGGTTAAACAACTGACTTCGGCTCAGGTCATGATCTCACGGTTTGTGAGTTCGAGCCCCACGTTGGGCTCTGTAATGACAGCTCAGAGCCTGGAACCTGCTTCAGATTCTGTGTCTCCCTCTCTCTCTACCCATCCCCTGCTCATGCTTTGTCTGTCTCTCTCAAAAGTAAACATTAAAAACAATTTTTAATAAAAAAAAATAAAAAATAAAAAGGAATATCTGAAACACATTAAATTGAAGAAGCAATTTCTGACCTATATCTAAAACGTGATTCCTCTTTTGGTTGAAATAAAAAACCCAGTGTCCTGTAGCTGTTTAGCAATACCCACAGACCTGCAGGTATATTATAGAGAAAATTTTACTGTATAAAGCGAATGGAAATTTTAAAAATTATGTGACCTCCTATAGGTATACTCTACAAACTTAAAAATCATATTCATCAAAAATACATGTCAGATCTTGTAGCATGTAAGGGGAAAAAAATCATTTGCTTCAAGGAAGTTTGCCCCTGTCAAAGATAAACATATTGACAATGGTTCATTTGGGGGTCAGAACTGATTTAAAATATGAAGAAATGTGAAAGGGTGCTCACGCAGAAAGCCCAGAGGCACCCAAGTGAACTCAATGAGGCATGCCAACTATAGATTCTGGATAAGTCATCATAAAACTAAAGTGACAAGGGGATAAGAGAAATAAATGTAAAATGATAGCCATACCACCACCAAGTCAGGTAGACATCAAATACCAATAGGGCAAAGGATAATATTCAAAGGTCATTCACCATCATCAAGTTTAAGGGTCAGTCTAACACTAGGCCCAAGATTTAGGCAGGGAAAGTATGGGGAACAATCCTCCCAAGGTCATACGTCAGTAAGTAATAAACTACCCCCCCTTCTTCTACGACTTAACTTTTGGTACTGCGTATTCTTAACAAATGCTACCTGAGGTGGGTGTGTGGCAGGCCCAATTTCTGAGTTCACAACGCAACTTAGAAGTCCAAAATAGGGGTGCCTGGGTAGCTCAAGTCGGTTAAGCATCCAACTCTTGGTTTCAGCTCGCATCATGATCTCTCCATTTTCTGAGTTTCATGATTTCGCGGTTTCAGCGCAGAGCCTGCTTGGGATCTTCCCTCTCTCTCAAAATAAACTTTTAAAAAAGAAATGTAAAACAAAGCATGAAAGCATCCAACTATCCGGGTCACATCTCAAAATGTAGGTCTCAAAGGGGCCACTAAAGTGTGTTTTCACCATATAACCTGTATTGACAATTGAAAAAAGAGCTCACGCATGTGACTAATTTACTTAACATATTAATATTATATCCACTATTAACAAAGAAGTGGCTAGGTATGGGTGAATACTGAGATGAGTATAGTTCTCATGATCCTGTAACAGATGGAAATGTCCATGATCACAAGGAAATCAGAAAACACATTGGCTGGATATGGCTTTACATGAACATTCACTGATATTTTATATAGTTTCCAATTTAAAGACCCCTCCCAAAGGTCTGGTGTGTTAAGAGTCCTGGCGAGTGAACAAGCAGCTAAATGTCGTGGGAGGATTTATCCTCCTGGAACACAGGCAGAACAGAAGAGTGTATGTTCAGGTGTCTGAAAAGATCTTTTTTTAATTAGGTCTTAAATATAATTTTTACTAAAGGTTAAAAAAACATCTAATATGCTACAGGCTCAATACTAAATACTCTGAATAACCATGGAAGTGGTAGGTGCGATTTTGGCAGTGGGACAAAAGGAAAAGAAAATTTGAGCAAGACCTTTAAATTTGTTCTTTAAAGGATAGAAATCACCAAGGGCAGTTTAGAGTTAAGAAGGAATGTCAGAAGTAATGGGGTGACTTCCTTATATTACAGTACAATCTCATATAATTTGAATCAATTAATAGCTAAAGTGGAAATTGGAGGCTTTGTGGCCAGCAGGGAAATGTGGAAAAATGTCTTATTGATCCGACCAGGGTTTCTCATCGAGATGAGAATAATGCATTGATACTCCAGAGAGAAGGATATTGTTGTGTTTTGGTTTTCATCTGTATCTCATTTGATAAGACGGAAATGGAAAAGCTTGCTGACAGTGGTAGTGATTAACTGTCCATCCTCTGTTTTAGCTCCTCTCTTCACAGACTCAAGTTTGAAAAAAAAAAAAAAAATTCACAAACAGTAAAATGCGCGCTAATCTAACCAGTTAACCACCACACGCACAAAAGGTAGAATTCTACCTCTGACACACTGTCATCCTAGGCTTTAATTTCTTGAAGAACAAGGTTCAGAATGCAGGGAATTTTCAAGTTACAGAATTTTCAAGCCATTTTCAGTCAATGGCTTCAGTTTCCTTACCAAAAAAAAAAAAAAAAATTCAAGATCCAGTAAGTACATGGTCTTAAAAGTCATTTCTAATTCACGCAAGAACAAAATGCTTCCTTCTCCATTAATTCACTTGAGAATTTCTTCTGAATAATGGAGTTGCTAGATTCATTATTTCATACCATAAAATACCAAACCTTCCATCCACCAGCCACCAGGATTTAAACCTATCTCATACAATTTGTGTTATCAAGTCTAGAGGTTCACAGGGTTCCTGGTCAAATGGCATCAAACCCTAACATAAGAAATCATTTTTCCAGAGTGAAAGCATCAACCATAGAATGATTCCTACCCACCACAAACCAAAGCCAGCACAACAGAGAATATGCTCGAATCCAACTAGCTGTGCACAGAAACCTTCTAGTACGATTTCAGTGAGGACAGAAACTTATTAGATGTGGGTTTTAACTAATTACATCTTTTACATAATTTGTTTTGCTTTTTATGTGGTGCCGAAAATAAGCAATTTTCTATTCTACATGTTGGAACTTATTTTTAAGAATTTTATTACAATGTGAAAACAAACATTAAGCACAAAGACCAAAGGTAAAAATAATAATAATAATAATAATAATAATAATAATAATAATAAAGGTTTCTGTTAACAGAAGAAACCAGAAGTATGTTTCCACAGAATCTTTTAGTTCAGAAAAAAAAAAATCAAATCACTATCACCTGATATGCCTGTGTACAAATACGGTACATAATCCACAGTAATTTTGATTTGGGCAAATACATAGATCCTACCATATTCAGTCTACAACTCTAGTTTCTTGTGATGACACTTTCCTAACCTTCTATGAACCACTACAATGGTTGGCCCAATCCTCAAGGGGGAGACAGCTGTGTGACCCTACCACCTATTAGCCCTGCTTTGCCAAGGGATATTTTTAGATTATTACCTGCTACACTAAGGGTTCAATTCAAAACCATGAGTCTCAGAAGCTCACTGGAACTCACAGTTGGGAAGGAGCTTTAAAATCTGTCCTGGCATCTTATCTCTTGCACTGACAGGAAGAGATGGCCTTTGTCTCTTTCTCAAGCAAATTGACCCAGAATGAAGCACTGAAGGGACTAGACCGCCCAGCCCGGAAGCTACCCTTGTTTTGAAAACAAACATTAGGAAAGATAAAGTGGGGTGATAAACAGAACTGAAGCTGCCCCAGGCAAGCACAGGGGACAGAGCTTCAGTTCTTTAATGGTCCTCTTTGGGGAAGAGAAAAAACCTGAGATTATAACTGTTTCCTATGAAAAAACTATTTGCATTAACGAAGTATCAATATATCAGTAATAGTCTTTAAATTACAATGATATTTAGGATCTCTTGCACTGTAATCTTTACTTGAATCCAGATTTCAGTCACATCTTTCTTTGCATTTTATTTAAACAAAGTAATAGGATAAAAGTGTCTATAGAAACTCCATCCACAAGGGAGGGGAAAGATTTCATTAGTGGAGCATGTGTAAGTTTTCTTGAGGTTCTCTGAGGTGAGGTGTTGCGTAATATAAGTCATTAATGTTGAAGTTACTGGATCTTAGCAAATAGCACAATTAACTGTTTAAATAGGAGACAAGTGAGAATTTATAAACTAAGATAAAATATGTATTATGTCATTAAGGTATCTAATGTTCTTTTTTGGAAACAAAAGCAAGCACAGCTTTTTCCAGAGCTCTAATGTCATTTTGAAAGCACCATGTTTCTCCGGAGCCATCAATAAAGGCATCGCATCCGTCTCTGTCAATTTCTTAGAGGAGTCATTAGTGAAATGTCACCTTCTGAGCTCCTCACACCTCCAGCACAAAAAGTTTTTACTTTTTCAAAACAGCAACAATAACACCTGATGATGATATCATGCATTGAAACCGTTCAGCTATCAACATTGTCCAATTACAAAAAGATCTCAAACGACAATGGGATCCAGCTTGTTGTGCTTATTCTTCTCGTATTATAGCAAAGCTTACCTCCATTATTCTTCCACTTAAAACTGCCTCTGAAACACTGTACTAGAAGAAGTGCAACGTAAGTAGGTCATTTGAATGACACAACACCACATTACTTTTTAAGCTTTCCCTCTTAAGGAATCATTTGCCACCATATAAAATCTAGGATTTTGAAAATAAAAAAAAGATAATGCAAATCCTATCATGCTCCATAATTTTAAACAACTGGAAAGTAACAATCAGATACTGGTCCTGAACTACTCTGTCTGAGGGAAACTTAGCAAATCCCAGATACCTGGAGATCCGGACATTTTGGTTGCTGACTCACATTAGCTGTCAGAGAGGATGTTAAACAGATTACAGGTATTAGATGTCAGACAGCTCTACTCTCCGACTTTGCTTCCAGACACAGAATTCCAAGACTATAATTATAGGTAATAATCACATTCAGGTCTCAAAAATTTGCACTTCCAAAATATTTTGAATGATTTTGCCGAATTCCAATTATTTAAGACATAAAATATGAAAGACCAGAACAATGAATTTGCTCATTTGCCTGATGAAAATTTACGTTTATTCGATACGGTTTCTCTCACTCCCTTGGGAAACCCCAAGCTCAAATACAGCTAATTAGAAGCCCTATTGCCCACCTATTGCTTGTGTGTCTGCATATTCAAAACACCTGGCAGCAACCACTTAGGTCACTTAGTGAAACCAGCCATTAGTTCAACACAGATGTCCTGGGCCCTACTAGGTGACAGGAACATTGGCTACAAAGATGAAGGAGACAGACTTCCTTTCCTGTCCTCAGTATTATTAGGAGCTCATTGGAGGTCAGGCACAGGAAACTAAGTAATAAATACTGTGATACACCTAAGTACTGTCAAACCCTGAGATCGTGACCTGAGCCGAAGTCAGATGCTCAACCAGCTGAGCCACCCAGGCGCCGAGCCGTCTGAATCTTGATTTCAGTTCAAGTCATGATCCCACCAGGGTCATGGGATGGAGCCCTACGTCTGGCTCTGTGCTAAGCATGGAGTTTGCCTGAGATTCTCTCTCCCCCTCTGACTTGCACACATGCTCTCTTAAATTAGGAAAAACTAATCTTTTTTTAAAATTGTGTGTGTACATGTAAGTTCATATATCGTTTCCATTTCAATAGGTCGGGTGTGAAAAAATTAACAGAAGTACGTATAAACTTGGGTTGAAATGTGTAGTGTTTAACCAGTTTGCTGGAATTCATAATCCGTATACTGATCAGATTCAGGGTTATGACTTTACTATTGCTTGCAGTTTCTGTAAGTCCTTTATGCTTGAGGCTCAGTAGTATAATTCTCTCGATAGTATAAATTAGTGAAATACTGTAGAGCTCTAATCAACGGTTTATGAAGAAATCCAAGAATGCCATTATTACTGTCTACAGAGGCTTATAAACTTTTTGCTCTCCATGGCATCTTCACACGGGTTGCGACAGATGTTCTGAAGTTTTCAATTATATGTCCAATTTTGCAAGTGTAAGGTACATTGGGAAAAAAAAAGAATGGAAAGCAAATGACAACCTACTGTCTTTTACCAGATGCCTCTGTTTGAGAGAAGGAACTTGCATCCTTGGGACACTCGTCTCTCATCTCCTCCCGACCCCACTGGATGCCAGCTCGTATCACAAGAGCATCTTCTTTTATCAGAAAAAGGAAACGTGTAGTATACCTGCTGCTACGAGCCATTAAATTATGCATTCTACACATTCGTTTACTCGTTCGACAAATAGCAATCCATACACAAAAAATTACATGCAATCTACTAAAGACACAGAGTAAATCACTACCTTTTGTTGGAGAAATTCAGGTCTAGAGAGAAAAGGACAAGTCACCTGTGATGAAAGTATATATAACATTGCAACAAAGGAAAGAGGGTTATTACAGACACACCAAAAGACATTTTTTTAATGTTTATTTTGAGAGAATGCATGAGTGAGGGAGCATGAACAGGGGAGGGGCAGAGAGAGAGGGAGAGAGAATCCCAAGCAGTTTCCATGCTGTCAGCACAGAGCCCCATGTGGGGCTGGATCTCACGGACCATGAGAACATGAACTGAGCTGAACACTGGACCATCCAGGCACCCTACCAAAGACAGATGATCTTCTTGGGGAATTGAATGTTGAAGGACAATCAAGAAGAAACAGGACAAAGGCATTCTAAGAAAAAAAGAACAGCACAGATAAAGCACAGAGGGTAAAAAGCAGGACGTGGTACCCTTGAAGAATCAAGGGTAGTTACACACTCACAGTTGGAGAGAAGTGAACTTCAGGGAGACGGCACCTAGACCATAAATCATCGTGTTCTGGATTTTAAGTTTTGTAATCCCAGTATAGTTAAAATAACAGTATTAGTTTCAGGTATAACACATAGTGACTCATTAATTCTATACGTTATTCAATGCTCATCATTCAGTCCCCTCCAACTATTTCACCCGTCCTCTCACCCACCTCCTCTCTGGTAACCATCAGCTTGATCTTGGTTTGTTTTCTTAAATTCCACATATGAGTGAAATGATATAGTATTTGTCTTTCTCTTATTTCATTTAGCATTATACTCTTTGGCCTCATCCATACTATCACAAATGGCAAAATTTCATTTTTATGGTTGAACAGTATTCCAGTGTGTGTGTGTGTGTGTGTGTGTGTGTATAGACACACACACATCATCATCATCTTTATTCATTCATCTATCAATGGATACTTGGGCCGCTTCCACAATTTGGCTATTGTAAACAACGCTGCAATAAACATAGGGATATATGTAGCCCTTTAAGTGTTTTCAGAGGTGGGGAGGTGGGGGGGAGGGGGTGGGACATACCCAGTAGTGTGATTACGGGATTGTAAGGTAGTTCTATTTTTAACGCTTTGAGGAACCTCTATACTGTCTTCCACAGCGGCTGCACAAGTTTTCATTCCCACCAATAGTGCACGAGGGTTCCTTCTTTTCTGTATGCTCACTGATACTTGTTTATGTAAGGTTTAGCCATTCTGACAAGTGTGAGATGATATCTTGTTGTGGTTTTGATTTGCCATTTCCCTCATGAGAGTGATGCTGAGCATCTTTTTATGTGCCTGTTGGCCACCTGTAGGTCTTCTTTGGAGAAATGTCTGTTCATGTCTTCTGCCCATTTTTTAATTGGATTGTTTTTTGGATGTTGAGTTGTGTAAGTTCTTTCTTTTGGATACTAACCCTTTATTGGATAGGTCACTTGTAAATATCATCTCCCATTCAGTGGGTTACTTTTAGTTTTGTTCTTTCCTTCACTGTGCAGAAGCTTTTTTTGATATTGTCCCAATAGTTTATTTTTTGCTTTTGTTTCCCATGCCTCAAGAGACAGATCAAAGAAAAAAAAGGTGTTATAGCTGAAGTCAGATAAATTACTGCCTGTGGTCTCTTCTAGAATTTTAATGGTTTCAAGTCTCCCATTGAGGTCTTTAATCCATCTTATTTTTGTGTATGGTGTAAGAAAGTGGTCCAGTAACCCTAACATCATTTGTTGAGATTTTTTTTCCTTCCTGCTTTGTTGAAGATTAACTGACCATGTAGTCATGGGTTTATTTCTGGGTCTTCTAATCTGTTTCATTGATTTATGTGTCTGTTTTGTGCCAGGAACATACTATTTTGATTACTGCAGCTTTGTAATATAACTTAAAGTCTGGAATTACAATACCTCTCTTTTTTTTTTCTTTTTCAGGATTGCTTTGGCTATTATTCAGGGTCCTTTTTGGTTCCATGCAAACTTTAGGATTGTTTGCTCTAGTCCTGCAAAGAATGCCTTTGGTATTTTGATATGGATTGCATTAAATCTGTAGATTGTTTTGGGTAGTATGGGGATTTTAACAATATTGGTTCTTCCAATCCGTGAGCATGGAATGTCTTTCCATTTCTATATGTCACCTTCAATTCCTTTCATCAATGTTTTATAGTTTTCAGAGTCTAAGTCTTTCACCTCCTTGGTTAAGTTTATTCCCAGGTATCTTATTTTTGGTACAATGGTAATTGAGACTGTTTTAATTTGTTTCGTTATGTATAGACATGCAACAGATTTCTGTACCTTAATTTCGTATCCTGAGACTTTACTGAATTCATTTATCAGTTCTAGTGGGTTCTTTTTGTTTTTTTGGTGGAGTCTTTAGGGTTTTCAAGATATACTATCATGTCATCTGACAAGAGTGAAAGCTTTCATCTTTACTACTCTGGATGCCAAAATTATTTTGCTCTAAATTAAGAATTATAGGTGTATCCGTTAAGCTACTAGGCGGATCTAGAAGATTGGATGCACGATACTTGCATGATCCAATAATAGATGAATCAAGCACCAGTGTGAGGGACATGTTATTTGACCACCAGGTATGCTGTGACCTTCTCTAAACCATGAGGTGGTTCCTGCAAGGTCATCTGCATCCACTGTATCAATGAGCTCCCTGGGATCTGCTGCCAGTAGGTTCCACTGATGGGCACTGACAACAGAGGAAGAGAGGGAAGAACCTGAGGTCAGGATCTTCATTCTTCCGACTCTTTGTCTGATTATCAGATTAGACGCATCCCTCAACCAAATTTAAGGCTCCTGTAGATGGCTATCTCAAGGTGGTACAGACACTCCTGTGCTAGTACCAGCAACCATCTCTCTGGTAGTTTCCAAACACCCTGCCTGCAACTACTGAAATGATGCCCTATTTAAACTCGGCTGTGATTCTCCCATATGACTGGACCACCTTTCTTTATGCTTATCTTCATCACACAGTGAAGTCAAAAATCCCCTTCCACATTTCTTTGGTGAAGAGATTTAAATACTAGCACTTAGAAAGGACTGCCCCTCTGCCTACAAAGCCCCCAACTCCATCCACTCCCCCAACCCCAGTGCACTGGCACAAGCTCCTTAATGACTAGGGGAAGGCTGGCAGGTCCTGGGACTTAGTCTGAAAGATCGTGTTGCAATACCTCATGCATTTCCACTCCTTATCAGAAGATACTGGATTTGCAAAACAATATTTGACTTGCTTCAAAACATACTGTCTTGCTTCAAAAAATCTCTGGATAAGACCTCAGAATGTATCTATCTTCACAGTTGTGCCCTTACCAAAGTAAGGGGGCTGTGACAATCATTCCAATTTGCCAAGATCTATGTTACATACACTGTATATTAAAATATATTACTATATATTTTTGTATATGTCATTTTTTTAAGTATCATTCCTCCAAAGGAACTGTCAACTCCACTGAAAGAAGACTTTCTTCTCTCAATTTTGTATACATTTCAATGCAGTATCCATTCTGTACCCCTTCTACTAGGAAGTATTTAGCAAAACCCAATGACACTGTAAGCAGAATTCACAGGTTTTTTTTTTCTTTTTACCAGAGTTTAAAGTAATATTAACTTGTCTAGTGATTTTTTTCATATTATACGAAATAAGGCCTTGGGATCTTACACTAAAACAGCTGTAAATGCCAACGCTTTGATTATACTTCTGATTTATATTAATAACATGGTCTTTTGCAGGATCTAATTTGCTCGGTCTCATTAGATCACATTTCCTTCTTTCCCTTTAGTTGTCTTCTAATATGAACTCTTGATATCATTGATAAAGACCTCAGAAAGAGGATGATGTGTGAAAGTCACTGGTATGCTACAAACCTTAAAAACAGATACAATGACACCTAGTGGTCCCAAGAAAACGCATTTGCTTAAAGCTAAATAGATTCAATGAATGTGCATAGAAAACACCTGAGAAAATTGAAGGATTTCAAGCTTAAACATTAAAGCACATGCATTTGCTCTCTCAGAACATATGTCCTTCACTTACTTGACTTTACATTCCGGAGGGGACAGGTTGAATTAATTCCAAAGTGATCTGTCTTCTTACAAATCTTTTGTATGCTGACAGAATACATTTGAACTTTCAATTTTAAAATGTAGATGAGGCATTTTACCAAAAGATTAATCTAATTTTAATTTATCAATGAAATATTATTTAATACACCAGTGTTGATGTATAACTTCGCTAAAATTTCAAAGAGGCTCTTCACATTTTTCTAGTTTTTCATATTCACAAGCTAACACAGAGCTAAATGAAGTGCCTTTTATTACCTTTCACTGTAATATTTACAAATAAACAAATACCCATCTTTCCCAATTCCTCAGAGAATTTAAAACAGGTTTGAAATGCCAACGTCTTCAGGATAATAATTTAGATGGTGTCTGTTATTTAAATTATCAGAGTGTCATCATAAAAGGGATTTTGTGCTTAATTTCCTACCTGCCGTATGAAAATGTCAAACTATATTATAACAGCTATTAAGAATGACTGAAAAATTTAATTCTGCCTTCTGTCCCAAAAGGCGTTTGGTTCAAGGTACATGCAATATCTGTTTTATTGCACTCTCGGGAGAGAGAACAAACACGGTGTTAACTCTCAGTTTTATCACAGTCATCAATGGAGAAAATGCCTGGTCTTCTGCTATATTATTGGATAATAATATTGGATAATTGGATAGTAAACAAGATTTCACCTTGAAAAAGAATCTTTTATGTAAGTGTGTAACCTCCGGTCTCAAGAATGAAGAACAGAGTATCAAGGGAGTTGGGTCTAATCCCCACTGTGCTTCCCCACCTGCAGGACCTCAGGTAACCTACCTGACCAATGAGGGCTTCAGATTGCTCACCAACAATACTAGAGAGTACTCCTAAGTTCTATTTAAAATGCTTCTTCTGTTACTAAGATGACACACTGTTAAAGCTGTCAAATTCACAACAAAAGACTGTTTACGTGATTTGCTCCATAATTACGAAGTTTCAGAAAGTCATTTTCTTTTCCTTAACTTTGTAAGGCTATTGTGTTCATTAATCATATTTTCCCCTCCGGATATGTAAATTCACCAGGAATAAAACTCCTGCTTAAAATTTCCCAGAAACACTGAAACTAAGTCATTAAATTTAAATATGCAACTATGAGGCAATGAAACTTCTTTCTGTAAGACTCTGCATACCAAGGAAAAAAAATTACTTCTAAATTATTTTCTTGAATGACATCACATTACAGTTCATTACACAACAGAGTTTTATTGCATACATTGACATCTTTAGAGGGAGGCAGGGAAGGCACAAATATACCTTCTCTACATCTGAATTCATTTAAGAGTGAGCTGTGAACCCCAATGCATTATAGTTAGAAATTTTGATTAATAATATACTTCTATTAAGTTTCTGCCTTCTGGTGGGAATTATAACATATTAAACACGACCTAACTTCCTATTTCTACATTATTATTAAAATAATCTTGGAGGGAAGCTATTTTTGCATTCTACCACATGCCCTAGAAGGAGGCATAAACACATTCTTTAGGCAGGGCAATCAATTCTTTAATCATCTAATAAAGGCAGAAGTTCCTGCTTGAGTTCATTCATTCTAGCCCTCAATCAACAGCAATATCACAGAACCTGGACCACAATATGTGCCACTCTCATCTTAGAGCAGAAAGGCCGTGGAAGGGATTATGAAAATCCATATATATTGTGATCATATTTTACCCTTACATCGAGAGTTTGTGCTTTCTTTTTCATAAGCTCACATCTCAGTAGAAGCAATATAAGCAACCTTCCATATTTCACTATAATTCAAATATAAATATTTAGAAGAATGAAATTTGATTGTTTTCTCAAATATTATATTAAACCCCTAAGAATAAATCAAGACAATCTAAGCATATTCATGGATTTCAAGCAATGCTTCTCTCAGTTTCAATTTAGTGGACATTAATATCTGCTTAAACGTATGAACATAAAACACAAATATGTATGAATTTCAATGCATGTTAAAAGGCTCTATTTCATTGAGTTGTTAATGACAACATAAATAAAGTGAACAAGGCTAGACTATGTCATACTTTCACGAAGATGCCAAAATACACATCTATCTTTCTAATAAGTTAAAATGAGAATCATTTCATTACTTGTAATAAAGTTGATAACAAACGTATTTACCCTAATGTTAAGGAATGTTACACTAGCTTGTACGTTATTCAACCTAGGACTTTTTTCTAGCTCTTCCTATATATTTAAATTTTTTTCTTTGAAACGCCATCTGCCTGTAGAGCCATTCTGCCCATTTCACAGATGATGCAGGTGATACTACAGCACGTTTCTCAGAAATGAGACAGTTCTGAGAATAATCACTTTTTTATGTCTCATTTAGAAGTAAATGCAGTAACATTTATTATATAGATTTGGTCCATCTGTATTCAACATGAACCTTTTCGATCTGAATTAGTACGGACCTGTTGTAAACTACTATTTGGAATTTAAGTTCATTACATAAGCTATACAAAAGTCTACGCTAGGGGAACTATTGTAGGAAAAAAAGTGTAAATTAAAATACAAATCTGGAGAAGAAAGTATCACATCTGACTGTATTTTGAACTCCAAGAACTTTTCAAAATTTTAAATTTATTTAAAAGGAACGAGAAATTTACAAAAGCCTAATACATTATTTGACGTTAACACAGGTATGACAATCATTCCAGCTTTGTTATCAAAACAAACAGGTGGGTACAGAGGCTAGAATTTTAGTTTCCGGAAGTAAACTTTTAAAACCCACTCAACTGTAAATTAATCTCATCACAATTCGTATGATGATTACAAACACCCTCCCAATCATTCCTGGTCTGAAAGATTCTGTCCAGTGCAACCACTCCAAAATGCCAATCCACTATTAGGACAAAGCAGGATCCTTTCCCTCTCAGGGACTATGTTTTATCTATACAATAGGAGTATTATTATACTGAATTATTTTAAAGAGTTACCGCCGATTAATCAAGACTATAAAGCACTTTTCAGCTATTCTACATTTTTCCTAGGGAATGCAGCCAGAAGCAATTTTACCTTTTCCCAAATAGTCTTACATAAAGCCTCAAGGATTCTGAACACAGTATTTCTCTAACAGTTTATTCCTTCCAGCCATCTGTAATGACTGGTTGCTTTGCATTTCTAAAATGCAAAATGTCCTATCACCAGAAACTTTCTCCTAGTTTCATAAGGGCAGAAGGTTTCCAAAAACTGAGGTTAACACAATCACGTGAGATAATTTTCAGTTAAATATTAAGAGCTAACTTTATCGAAAGTAAAATAACACTGTCCTCTGAAAGTTTGGCCTTAGCACTTTTTTGATATCTGGCTCTCCGCTGCATGCTTCATTATAATTTATTCTCTGTTGAAAAGTGCTACAGAGAAGAATGCTAGAGCAAAAGCCAAGTTGAAGCGTATGGTCTGTGACTTTGCGGAACTTTAGTGTCAAATTTTAAGGAACCATATCACCAATTTATTTTTTTTATCTTTCATTAGCCGTATGCCTCAAGATTGCCTACTTCTAAGCCATTTGTAAATCAACCTGAAGCAAAAATATACTAATACGGAAAAATAATCTTCCACAGATCATCAAGGTTGTCTATTAAAACAACAACAGCAACAACATCATCTATCACTTGACAACAGAGAACTAATCAGGGCAAAGTAGCTGAATTTATTCCACACGATATGTATCCCTCTACAGTATATTTGGCTTTATAATAAATTACCTACTTGTATGTGGATGCGGGGTTGTCTGAGATTATCAGAATTCAGTGTAGATATTAGAAACGTATAAAGGGAGCTTGGGGGGATTTTAAGACCAGGTTCTACAAAGCAAAGTTTCCACTTACCCTTAAAGAAACAGACAGGAGTTATTTCTATCAAGAGTAGACTTGAAATATATGGCGCTCTGAGTAATGCCAGAGGAATAAAGTCTGGAATTTGCACTTATTTCGACATCACTTTTGCTTTAAAGAGAAAATGGTATTGCCCACATGTCAAACAGGGCAGAGAGAGAAAACAAAACTACTATTTACTGAACAACTACTCAACAGCAGGCGGCTGGAGGTTCTCTAATGGGCACCATCACATATTGCCTCCTGGAGACAGAGGACCTTCATCAGAAGCAGATTCTCAGAACTGAAGATTTGCAAAATCTTCTAACCCTCTCCTCAGCGTTGCTCTTTTTGCTTAATCAAATCCTCCCTTTATTTTTAGGTTCTAACACTGAAGGCTACATTGTAGAAACAGCACAGTGGGAGACAAGGTCAACAAGTGTTCCGTAGCTCGATTGAGCATCAATACCTCAAAGTGAGGAATCGTTTTCACTTGTGATCCAACCATCCTGTGAGCAAGATGTGGTGGGGGTGGAGGGGGGTGGCCCCAGGCAAGATCAAGACCACAGACTCACCCTTTCTGAATAAACATTGCTCAATTGATAGCTTGCCACTGGTTGTTTTTAGAAGTGTGGATATGGTTGTTTTGACAGTTTTACACAATTTAACACCTATTTTGGGGGAGTCAAGAAGATTCACCCTCTTCACACCATCTTAAAGACCCACCCAGTCTTCCATCTTTGCTTTTTATTCTTCCTTGCCAGGAAAGAATCAAAATCTGTACGAAACTTTTTCGAAGTTTAGGAACTCAAGTTACCACTGAACTTTGATCATTTATAAGGCACACTTACTTTGTCAAAACAGTACTTTATGAACTAATAAGCATAATAAACTGTTGATTTAATGGACATCAAAAGAATAATTAGTGGCTTATTTACAAAATAAGATTATTCATGCATTTTATTTGTGATATTTATGCACATTTGATAAACATGAACCCATATGGCCAAAGTCAAAAATTGCCCTGGATTATCTCTATGTCTGCTTAAAAACCTCTTTGTGTGACAGCAAAGGAAACCATCAACCGAACAAGACAACGTAGAAAATGGGAGAAGATATTTGAAAATGATACACCCAAGTAAGAGACTAATATCCAAAATATGTAAAGAATTTATCTAAGTCAACACCAAAAAATTCCAATTAAAAATGGGCAGAGGACGTGAATAAACACTTTTCTAGAAAAGACATATGGATGGTCAACAGATACATACATAGATGCTCAATGTCACTAATAATCAGGGCAAGGCAAATCAAACCCACAATGAGGTATCGCCCCACCCTAGCCAGAATGGCTAGTCTCAAAAAGACACAAAATAAAAACTGTTGACGAGGATGCAAGGAAAAAGGAATCCTCGTGCACTGTTAGAATGTAAACTGGTACAGCCACTACAGAAAGTAGTATGGAGGGTCCCCAAAAAAGTAAAAATGGAAATGCCATAAGATCCAGCAATTCCACTACTGGGTATCCACCCAAAGAAAATGAAAATACTAATGTGAAAAAATATATGCACCCCTATGGTTATTGCATATTTACAAGAGCCAAGATATGAAAGCAACCTAAAGGTCCATCAACAGAGACATGAATGGATAAAGTTATGGTGTATGTGTATGTATGTATATATACGTATATATATATGTATATATATGTGTGTGTGTACATGTATTAGTCACAAAAAAGAATGAGATCTTACCCTTCATGACAATATGGATAAAACTAGAGGGTAATAGGTGAAGTGAATTAAGACAACTACCGTAGGACTTCATTTACATGTGGAATCTAAAACACAAATGAAACAAAAATAGCAGAAACAGACACAAAAAATACAGAGAACTGGTGGTTGCCAAAGGGGTGGGGCAGGGAAAGAAGGAAGGGGCAAAATGGCTTCCAGTTATGCAATGAACAAGTCACGAGGACGAAAGGTACGGCATAGGGAATGTAGCCAATGGTATTATATCAAGGTAGTATAGGATCATAGCTACTGTTGTGGTGAACATAACTTATCCAAGTTCTCAAATCACTACACTGTATACCTGAAACTAATGGAACACTGTGTCAACTATATTTCACTAGAAAGAAAAAGAAGTTACTTCCCTATGCCTGTTTTCCTAGAGGTGACGGTTAAATGAATAATATTCCTAACAGAACAGTGCCTGGCAGGGTGGCTTGTGCAACACACATATTAGTTATTAACGTGGTGGCGATGAGGATCATCACAACACAATTTTATGATCGTGTTCACACAGAAGCTTCAATGGTCCAGTTTCCTTGAGTAAAGAAATCACTTATGTGCACTGAGTGTCAACAGCTCTACAGTCACTGGGAAGAAAGCAACATGTCTGATATCTCATTTCTATCCTTTTTGTGATCTGAGTTTGAATCCCATATGATTGATTCCTATTCTACATTGTCTTTGTTGTCTTAGCTATTTCCCTAGATGTGATAAAGTTCTCAAAACTTAACATACTTCAACAAAAACTTCTTGGATTACACATCAAAAAACAATTTCTATTAAAATACTGTCCTTTATACATTTTTATTTCCTCTAAAAATGTGTCATTCTAAGTTTTAGTTGAAACCATCAGAATTCCAATGTTACAAAATTTCAGGGCTCCTGGATGGCTCAGTTAAGCATCCATTCGACTTCAGCTCAGGTCATGATCTCCTGGCTCTTGAGTTCAAGCCCTGCGTCAGGCTCTGTGCTGACAGCTCAGAGTCCGGACCCTGCTTCAGGTTCTGTGCCTCCCTCTCTCTCTGCCCCTCCCTGCTCACTCACACACACTTTCTCAAAAATAAACATTTAAAATTTTATATGTACTGAACAAAGGTTTAAATACATAAATAAAGTTTCTTTAATAATTTGAAATTGTACATTTTTCTCAAGTTCCTATTATTTACTGAGAATTTTATCCTAATCATATACATACATGTGGATACATACAGATTACATATATATCACCTATGCTTATTTTTAGAGATAATAGTCTAACAAAATTTTGAGTTTTGGACTGCTCATTCCAGTTTGCCTAATCAGTTACAAATACAGTTGAGGTCTCAAGTGAAAAGGAATTAGGTATAATTGTATGTAGCAATCCTTACATTATAATTATGTAATATTATGCATAATTAACTGATTTTATGTAATTTATCAAAACTAAAAATGAAATGAAATTTTATATTTAACTCTTAAATTTTAAAATTTGTTTTGTTTGGATATATTTCTGCCAACAGTTCAGGACTCAAATGTGAATATTACACCTAAATTCAGACACATTTAAGCACAAATTCTATTCTAATTTCTATGTTTATAGAGGTAAGCATTAAGAAACATTATTGGGGCACCTGGTTGGTTCAGTCGGTTAAGCATCCAACTTCAGCCTAGGTCATGATCTCACCATTCCCGAGTTCTAGCCCTGTGTTGGGATCTGTGCTGATGGCTCAGAGCCTGGAGCCTGGAGCCTGTTTCAGATTCTGTGTCTCCCTTTCTCCTTCTGCCCTTCCCCCATGCATACTCTGTCTCTGTCTCTCAAAAACAAAAATAAACATTAAAACATTTATTGAAAATAGGACATAAAAAGCTTTATTTCAAGAAAAGTACACAATACTTTCAATTCCTTCTGAGGTAAGTATCAAAAACTACATGGCACTTCATTATTTTTTTTTTCCATTTTGATCTAGTACTGTGACAGCTCTGTTAGGTACTTGTAAAATTATGCTGAAAAAAAAAATTCTTAAGACTGACCTGGGAAAGTATTTGTACCCAGTCATTAAACTCTCTTCTCAATACCAAGAACAATAGTTCCCATTGTCCCTTCCTTGGTGTTGTTAGGGTAAGGTACCATGCGAAGACTCCGGATAGGCTAGAAGTATGGCTTTCTTTAGTATACCGGAAGAAGAGCCATGGCACAATGAGAGGCGTAAATGAAAACCAACATGGAGACTAAGGGACTCTGTCATGAAGATCTGCTGAGAGAAGGAATACACATGGAGTTTTAGGCCCTTGAAATTGATACTCATAACTACCAAGTCCCAAGTAGCTGTCATGTACACTCAGTGATAAGTGTAACTCGATTTTAAAACCACTGATCTACATAAAACTCTATTTGAACAAAGCTAGCCTCCAGTAAATCAACCATGTTTAACCTGAAGATACATGTGAAAGATGGATGTGCATATACTACCCGATATTTAATCTATTTTTAAAAAGGCAGGTTTAATTCTTTAGCATAAAGCAAGCTTAAACATTTTCACATAAAACACAAATGATTTGCAAACTGCAATACCCAATTTCAATGCATGCTAAATCGAGTAAGATGATCCATGAGAGGCTTCAGATTCCACTCTCTCTCAAATCCTGAAGCACATAGGTTATTATAAATTATTTCTCCTTCAGGACTAAAATGAACAAAATTTAGAGCAGGGAGCCTTTCCTTATAAATGTTAACCAATATGCAACAAGCAGAAATTTCTAGGTTACTTGTCCCAGGAAATACTCCTAGAAAAAAATGAGCCAATTAAAACAACTAACTTATTAAGATTAGTGACTTGTTTACCAGCACTTGCTTTAAAATGTTTCATTAAGTGAGAGAAGTCAGAGAAGGACAAATACCCTATACCATTCACTTATCTGCAGAATCTAAAAATGTCAATCTCGCTAAAATATAGTGGTAGCTAACAGGGGTTGAGGGGGGGTGGGGAGGGATAGTTTAAGGGAAGAAACCCACAACTAGTAAGTAAATAAATCCTGGAAATCTAATGCAGTTTAGTGAATATAGACAAAAATAATGTATTTTTATCAAACTTGCTAAGAGACTAGATCTTAATTATTTCCACCACTAAAAGAGATAATTACTTGATGTGACAGAGGTGCTAAATATAATTACAATGTCAACCATATTACAATATATAAATGCATCAACATGTGTATACCTTAAATTTATACATGATTATATGTCAAATATATTTCAATTAAAAATAAAGTTAATTTGAAAAACTTTAGTTCACTGTGTACAGTAAGCAAGAACATTAATGAAAAGGACCCAATCAGAATCTGTTAATACAGGGCACCTGGGTGGCTCAATCTGTTGGGCAGCAACTCTTGATTTCAAATCAGGTCATGATCTATGGGTCATGAGACTTCTATACACATCTCTCAATTAAAGAGACATAAGCCATCTTTGAATTACTGGGAACTGTCCAGAATGGAGACTCGAAGCAGAGAATGTTTAGAAATCCTCCTGAGACAGAATCTTGATGGCTGAAATGGCTTCTAAGCAAGACCTTAGGATCAAGACAATGAGTGCATAAAGTAGACATCTTCCATCTAAGACCCCAAAAATAAGATCCAGAAAATAGGAACCCATGGCTGGTCACATTTTCATCAAAGTTTTTGTTGGTGGTGGTTTTTTTGTTTGGTTGTTTGTTTTTAAATCATCTACCCAATTATTTTCATCTCTGCTGGTCGAATACTCTGTGTTGTCTTACACACTTGAAACCAGCTATCAACTTACTGACCTTTAGTATTTTGCCTATTTTTTTAATGTCTCTGCTTCTGACAGCTCCAAAGACTGCTACGGGGTCTGTTCATTTAGTTTCATGTGGGCATTTTTGCCTCTCGACATAGTGGTAGGCTTAAAATTGTGATCTAATCCTTCCCTTAATATTCATGTTGCAGGACCGAAATGCATGATCTCTGGAGTCTTAAATACAGCCCAGCAGCTACCATTCTCTCAAATGACCTAACAAGTAACATTCAATTATAGGAAGGGGTTGGGGGGGGGTGCAGAATCTGACACTTGCAGAGATTGCAACAACCACTGTTAAAAACTCTGTATGCAGCCATGACATACTGAACAGAGAGGAGTATCTGTGTTGATCATATCCAGGAGAGAACTGAAGTAAAACTAATAAGTTTCCCTACTCCTTTGTTAAATTATACTGGGATCATATGAACTCTTTCTAAGTAAAATAGCACTGAATAGGAGTAGAGATTATTTGGCTATTTACTCCAGAAAATACTTGCTCCTGGAAAATGACACTATTAGTAAAATAAAATAGCTCACTTGGCCCCATTAACATCTTGCTCTCTACTTGATTAAAACCCTTGCCTTCCTGAGCCCACCATTTAAGGCAATTCTATGTTAAATTCTGCCCAATCCCATCCTTCTCGTTGCCTTAAAACATTGGCCTCAAAAATCACTCCATTCAGACCCTAAAATTGTATTAATTTTCTCCTTTCATTTATAGTGAGTGCCCCTGAGCACTGTACTGGAACTTAAGCATCTAGTATTATGGACAACTATTTATTCAATCAATGCATAGACAAATATGACTAAGAATTTTTAATATGCATTAAATTCCCACTGTGTATATGTGCAAATATATACATACACAGAAATATATGAATGTGTATATGTTTCTGATATACATTCTTAGAATTATATACATGACACAGAATACTAAAATATTCTAGGGGCACCTGGGTGGCTCAGTCGGTTAAGCGGCCGACTTCGGCTCAGGTCATGGTCTCGCGGTCCGTGAGTTCGAGCCTCGTGTCGGGCTTTGTGCTGACGGCTCAGAGCCTGGAGCCTGTTTCAGATTCTGTGTCTCCCTCTCTCTGACCCTCCCCCGTTAATGCTTTGTCTCTGTCTCAAAAATAAATAAACGTTAAAAAAATAAAATAAAATATTCTATATTTTTACGTGTTTGTAGATACGTATCTTTTTTTTTTAATGTTTATTTTTGAGAGAGAGAGAGAGACAGAGCATGAGTGGGGGAGGAGCAGAGAGAGAGGGAGACACAGAATCCAAAGCAGGCTCCAGGCTCTGAGTGTCAGCAAAGAACCTGACGCAGGGCTCAAACCAATGAACAATGAGATCATGACCTGAGCCAAAGTCAGATGCTTAACAGACTGAGCTATCCAGGCGCCCCCTTGTGGATACACGTCTTTGAGACCACTATGCATTATCTGTGACACAGCATCTATTTTCCAACTTGTATTTTTATCGTTTTCTATTTGTACATGTTACATACTAAAGAATATTCAAACAACTGAAAAAAATCTGGGCGTCCTTCATAATCTTACAAGCCATCATGTCAACACAAAATCTATGTAAAAGCCAACTTATGTTTAAAGAGGTGGTGGCAAAGTCATAAGAAGTGTTCACTCAAAGCCTGAGTATGTGAATATTAACCTTTGTTAGTGAAAATGCCATATAACTTGTCTGATTCCCCAAAATAAAACCTCAGAGTATATCTATTTGTAATTATCTGTCAAATATAAACATGTTCTTTTTTTGTTTACCTTATCTTGTTTACCTTATCTTCAAAGCTATAAATCATTATTTCCTTTCCAACCTCTCCTGATGCTCTATGCTATGAGGCTGTTACAAGCAGCCGATGACTCACATTTGAATGTCCAGATTTAAGCTGGAATTTGGTTTATTGTTCTGCACCTGTGAGTTTCAAGCCAGTTAACTTTTTGCCCTGAAGAAATAAAATATTCAATTTAATATATTTGTGAAAAAAAACCACTGAAGCCACAAGAAATTCCTATGAGAGTTCTAAATATTCCTGGAGCATATTTCACAGTCCCTAAGCTATGAACACGTATTAAGATATAGCAGCTTTGTACAGGCAAGATGCAACCCTTATTCACATCTGTCAACTAATGGAAGACTAAAATGCTATAGCTGCCAGGGTAAATATTAATCACTCGAAAAAGGAAAATTGTATTAATCTCTTGTGCATGCTATGTTTATATATGAGTGCTATTTATGCACCGTATGCTATGCTTTTGCTAAAATAACCCTGCCCTTGATAAGCCATAGGGAAGTTTTGCGATTGGAAACAACTCATGAATTTACGTGAGTTAAAGTACTGGAATGCATTAGAGATAAAGAAATGCCAGCTTTATTATTAAATTCAGAAAATCACACATGTAATTGAAAATCAAGGCTGTGGCTTTCCTTAAATAGGATGACAGAAAGGTGCAAATATGTAACTTAGGGTTCTTAAATAACTAACCTTTATTTTTCACAACAAATAAAGCCAGTTATTTGGTATTGCAATGAATTTCTTTCTTTAAAAAAGCACATAATTGAAGGCTGTATTTAGAATATGTTTGAAAAAAATATTTTCAAACAAAAACAATTATCTGTCATCCTATAAATAGCACGGCCTCTCCTTGATGTGACACAGTTGCCAGCTATTCCTCAAAGCACAACAGGGAGAGGAAGCTGGTCTACCAGTGCAGTGCTCTACGAATCTCCTCGAGAGAAAATCCTGACTCAAAGTTATTAGGTCCAGGAACACCTGGTTCTGATCACGCAGACCTACACACCTACACATAATCACCACCCAAGAGGCCAATAAACACTAGAAGAACCATATTAGAAGTGATGTTGGAATCCGGCCCTCAGCATTTAGAATCAATGTTGAACCAATGTCAACTATTTCCTTCTATGGATACCCGGTATTGGGGACCCCCTCCCCCTTCCCAACACTAGAGCACATGGGGGAAGAGGAAGGGACTGAGTTCTAGTTAATAACAAAAGAATGATCACATGATTGTTATTTTTCTAAAACCTAAGAAATTAGAAAAGAATAAAATCAATAATGAGACAGTATAGAGAGTGATAAGTGGAGAAGAAATGTTAATAAATAGCTTATGGAGAGTGGGTGAGAGGAGTTAAGGTGGGCATAAGGATACTTGCATAGTTCTGAAATAGAAGTAGAGCTGGCAATGACAGACCATGTATCTTGAAAATGATAGAGCAGAACAGTGAAATTTGGGGCTCAAGGAGATAAATTTAAAGTCCTGCATATGGATTTTTAATAACTTCCAGTATCTTACATCCTTAACAAGCATAAAGAGAACCCAATTCCCAATTCCAAATTAAAAAGAAATTAGGAGTTCTTTAAAGGATTTGAAAGCTATTAGAGGGGACAAAAATGCTTCAGACATGCTGAGCTATTTCAGAGTCAGAGCTGGATTTATAGCTGATTACCCTAAAATATAAAATGGATTCACGGGGCTCATGCTGACCATATTCATAGTTCTCAATGAGTTCTGTGCCTCAGTCATAAATGTAAAGAAACAAGCATGGATAAGACCACATTAAAAGATGATAAGCATGAATAACAAAGTGAAAACCAGAGTATAACATTACATAAAAAACAAAATGCAATAATTAAAATGAGAAATAAAATCAATAAAAGGTTTGGAAGATACTGTTGAACAAACATCACAGAAAGTTGAACAAAAGATCAGAGATAGAAAATGTAGAAAACAGAATACATCAACAAGGAATTTCAGCATTTAATAAAAGTTCAAGGGAGGGGAGCCGGGGTGGCTCAGATGGTTAAGCCTCTGACTCTTGATTTCTGCTCAGGTCATGATCTCACAGCTCCTGGATTTGAGCTCTGCCTCGGGCTCTGCAATGACTGCACAGAATCCACTTGAGATTCTCCCTCCCCCTCTCTTTCTTTGCCCCTCCTTTGCTTGCCCCCCCCCAAAATAAACAACACTAAAAAAGAAGGGAACATAGAAGAGATGGGTATAAAAATAGAAGCACAGAAATCTCCACGTTAAAAAAAAATCATATCAAAAGTATGATATGAAGAAAAAAATCAGTCCAATACAAAAGTACAAAAGGATAACCAAGAAGGTCTTAATGTTCCCATCAGCTTAACTAAACTTTAGATATGTTTATTCCTAGCTAGGTGTCCTGGACCTCCATTTTGATAGAGTAATATCTTTAGAAAATTTGTAATCATAAATTCTTTCTTTACTCCTTTGAGAGACAATGTTCTCTCAGGATTTTGCAAATTTTACAACCCATGAAGGCCTTTCTCAAAACCCTGGAAGGCATCCCTGTCAACAGTAACCATAGAAGGAGACAGCATCCTTCTCTCTCTGAGGTGTTAAGGTGAGGGTAGAAACCTAATTTTAACAAGTACCAATTAGTAAACACAGAAGGTACAATGGACACATTGATCAACCTCTCCCCACATGGTCCTCTAGTACTTTTCCACTAGCTCATCCCAGTGCTTAAAAACTTTACCAACTTTTCTTTCAGCACACTTCAAGCTCTCAACTTGCAATGGTCCCTGATAAAGCCTCTGTGCCTATTTAACTTGTCTGGTGCAATTTTCTTTTGACAAGTGCATCATCAACAATTTTCAGAATATCAGAAACAAAGAGCAGCTCTAAACTCCAGAGAAAGGGAGGGATTACCAGCGTTCTAAATTTCTATATAACATTACTGCATACTGGATATGAGGAGCTCTTTCAAGTTCTGAGAGAAAAGAATTTCAACCTACACCTCCATCGTTTTCCAAACCATAAATCAAGGAATATAAATACTTTTACAACCACGGAAGGGTTGCATTTTATTTTAGTGGTATTCCAACCAAAGCATTGGTTTTGAGATTAGTGAGCTCTGCCTGGTATCAATTAAAATAGGATTGACTTTATTTAAAAAAAAAAAAAAGTAACCTCAAAATAGGAATTTACTTCTCTCTTATATACAAGGGCTGCTATGTCATCAAAGACCCAAAACTCTTTAATCTGTGCTTCCTTCTCACACTGTGGTTATTCTGATACAAAATACCCTCTGGAGCTTCAATCATTCTATGCTCATTCAAGATAACTGGATGAAGATCAACAATAAACCTTTTCTTTTTAGGATAGATCTCAGGCAATTAACATACTGTTTCTGCCTATAACTCATTGGCTAAAACTTAGTCACATGGCCATAGCATGATGCAATTGAGGCTTTAAAAATGTTGGCTTTTCAATGCTCAGTTTAGAGTTCTGATATTAGAGAACAACAGTAAAATAGATGTAATAAGGCAACTAATGTCTTTCATGAGATGGCACTCAAAATGTTGGGTAAAGACGAGAAAGACTACTGAAGTACGATAAGGGCATATAGCATAATAAAAAAAGTAATTTCAGAACCTATTTTAGTACCCCTGTTTTGAAACCAGACAGATAAAATGGACGAATTAGTTAATATACTAGAGATATGAGCAACACAAATCAAAAGGACATTTTAATTGGTATATAAAGACAAAGAACAATTCCTGCAACCAAGAGTAGAAAACAGGCAAATTAGTTCCCAGCACATAGGAAACACAAAAACTGACTATATATTTGAACACAGTCTCATCAAATCTAAAGAATTCTATTTAACCCCACCCCCAAAATCAGTAGGACCCAGACTACATTCTCTTACCATTATGAAATTCAATTAGCCTTGATAAAAAAAAAAAAAAAGAAAAAAGTCAAAGCCCAACACCCTTTCATGATTAAAGCTCTCAGAAAACTAGAATAGATGGAAATATCCTCAACTGGGTAGAGTATCATAAAAAAAACCCTATAGTTAACATTATACCTAATGGTGAGAAATTCAAAAGCTTTACTACAAACATAAGATAAAAGTCAAGGATGCCTCCTCTAACAACACCTTGTCAACATCATACTGGAACTTCTACCTAATGCAGTAAGAAAAGGTATACACAAGGGTATACATAAAAGGTATACAAAGAAATAAAACTATTCACAGAGGACATGACCATCTATGCAGAAATTCCAAACTGAGAAAAGAAATCTCTTGGAACTAATAAGCAGTTATAGCAAGGTTGCAAAATACAAGGTTAGTATACAAAAGCCAATGAATTTCTGATATACCAGAAATAAGTGAAATTGGAAATTAAAAGCATAATATAGCTCATATTAGCACCCCCCAAGTGATAGAATTCAGTATAGATATGACAAAATACGTGTAAAAATTTATTTCCTTTCATCATTGACATATGTCACTTTATTATATGTCAATATGTCACTTCTTCCTAACTTTATCCATAGATTCAGTGCAATACCAATCAAAATCCCAGTAAGTTCTATTCTGTGAGCATCAACAAATTGATTCTAAAGTTTATGTGGAGAAGCAAAAGACCCAGAATAGTCAACACAGTTTTAAAGAAGATGAAGTTTGAGGAGTGACATCATCTAACTTCAAGACTTACTATGAAGATATAGTAATCAGAAGAGTGTGGTACTATTGAAAAAACAGACAAATTTATCAAAGGATTAGAACAGAGAGCACACAAATAGACCCACCTAAATACAACCAATTGATTTTAACAAAAGAGCAAAGGCAGTATAATGGAGCAATGAGTCTTTTCAACAAATGGTACTAAAACAACTGGACATCCGCAAGCGAAAGAAAGGTAAGAAAGGAAAGACCTTTCAACACAAACCTTCTATCCTTCACAAAAACAAACAAAATATGTATTACAAACTTAAATGTAAAATGAAAAACTATAAAACTTTTAGAACCAAAGTTCTACCTAGGAGAAAATCTAGGTAACTTTGGTATGGTGATGACTTTTTCTTTAAGTTTATTTATTTATTGCGGGGGGGGGGGGGTGGGGGGGACGGCAGACAGAGAGAATCCAAAAAAGAATCCATGCTGTCAGCACAGAGCTAAACATGGGACTCAATCCCAGGGACCAGATCATCATGACCTGAGCCAAAATCAAGAATCAGATTCTTAAATGACTGAACCACCCAGGCACCCCTGGTGATGACTTTTTAGATACAACACCAAAGGCGTGATCCAGGAAAGAAGTAATTGATAAACTGGTCTTCATCAAAGTTAAACACCTGCTGTGTAAAGGAAATTTTGAAGACTAGACACAGACTGGGAGAAAACACTTGCACAAGACACACCTAATGAAGGACTATTACCTAAAATATGCAAAGAACTCTTAAAATCCAAGATGAAAACCACCAACCCAGTTTAAAAAGGGGGTTAGGGCAGAAAAGATCTGAATAGATATCTAAAGAAAATATTCAGAGGACAAGCATATGAAAAGAAGCCCCACCCCATATGTCATTAGGGAAATGTCAATCACAACAGTGAGATACCATTAGACACCTATTAGCATCATCAAAACTTAGAACACCACAACCACCAATGCTGGCAAGGATGTGAAGCAACAAACTCATTCATTGCTGGGCACGAATGTCAAATGGTACAGCCGCTTCAGAAAGACATGGTAGAATCTCAAATGTGTATCACGAAGTCAAAGAAGCCAATCTGAAAAGGCTACATACTGTTTGATTCCATTTATATAGGATTCTAGAAAAGGAAAAATTATGAAAGGTAAAAAGACCCGTGGTTCCCGAGCCTGGGCAGGGGGAGAGGGGAAAAGAATGAATAGGCAGAGCACAGAGAATTTGGGGAAAGCCAAAACACTAATACTATGATGGTGGACACAGGCCATAGAATACGTTTGTCCAAATTCACCAAATATACACCAAGAGTGAGCCATCAGGTAAACTATGGACTTTGGGTGTTTAGGATGTAGGTTCATCAATTTTAACATGCACCATTTTGGTGGGGATGATGATAACGGGGAGGCTTTGCATGTGTCTGAGCTGGGGGCATATGGGAAGTCTTTGTGCCTTTCCCTCAGTTTTTCTGTGAATCTAAAATTAATCTAAAAAATAATAAAGTCTTATTTAAAAAAAAGTCAATCCCGATTTAAATTTCAAAACCACCACATTAAAAGTGTTCAATACATGCAAAAAAAAACTTAAGCATCTCCAGGACTATATGGACTAGGTATTTTTAAAACACTCTGTTGCCATGGACCAGATGTCAGAAAGTTGCAAATATGTATACTTAGACATTACTGTGCTCTAAAGAAAGTTCGGGATGACTCTAACAGTATAGAAAAATGAAACAAAATATAGATACGTAAACTTGAAATTGGAAGGAGACTGCTCTTCCTTAAAGGAAATGCTAATGCCAGAAACTGACAAGCAGGGAGAGAAAAGAAAGGGGAGACTAAGTATTTTCCAATAAAAGGAGGGTGGAGAGGGAGCAGACACAGAACACCAGGCAGGAGGTTAAGAAATTCAATAGAAACACTTAACGAAAAATGACTAGGGAATCATTTGTGCCCATGTGAGGAGAGCCACAAAGGACCCTGCCTGTGCCATGGAGAAACAGTACTGTTACCCCTAACGGTGGTGATGATGTGATACCCCCACTAGCAAGAACAATAATTGCAGTGTCCCTGAAACTTTTATTAACTATGGACCTGATAACATTTGGTTCTGGGATTCCAATTTAAGGAACACCTCCACACGGAGAGAAAACCTCCACGTGAAGAAATTAATATGGATTTATTTCAGCCTGTTAATACCAGCTGATTAACATTCCAGAAAATACCAATCTTCTTTGGGTATAATTACCCCTAATGAAGGTATTGTGGAATCCTACAGATGAAACTCATCCAAGCATGAACTTATATAAAGGAATTAGCAAAAAACTGATAAAACGCCAATAGCAGGCATCACCTTAAGTACCCCAAAGATCAGATTTAGACCCCCAAAACTTCACACTTCAGAATCATCTGTTGGAATAAAACAATATTCTGAAGGAACTATTGAAAAGCATAACTGATAGAACATGTGGACGGGAATACATGAAAGAGAAAATAAAAGTAAAATTCAGTGAAACACTCAAGACGCTGATGCCCCTTACATATCCTATTTGCCAATGTACTGATAGTCCCAGCAAAGACAAGGCAGCAAAGAAAGGCATACAAATCTGAACAGCTGACAATGCTAACTATCCAGACACAACATCTTCCTACGTTCAAACCCTTTTGTGAAGTATCTACCGAGTGATAGGTATGTTCTACCTACAGGAGTCGTAACATAGAACAACATAAAAGAAAATAAAAGCAGGAGAGACAAAGACAGGAGAGCTCCGAGATCCAAAACTCAAGCCTGGATTTCCCTTCCCAAATCTGCAGTGGCACAGAATTTCCTTGCTCTCTCATGAACATGTCATTCTCCCAAATGCTTCGTGACCTTGACTCTTCACATTCTCCTACAAAACCCATGCAATCCCTTAACAAATCTTGGTGACCTTACCTTCAAAACATACCCAGGGTGTGGCTAGTTCCCAGCTCTCCTGGTGACTGTGACGGCCTCCTCACTGCCACCTTGTGGCTTCTTCCTTCTCCCTTAACATCCATCTCTGTACTGGGAGGGTCCCTCCAGAAGGACAGGCTACAGAACTCCTTTATGAAGAACCCCAACCCTGTGAAACCCCACACCTTAGGTGACCCTGTCAACCCTGGGTCTTCACCCTCTGCTACACTGCCCCCTTTTCCCCTGCTCACTTTAGGTCAGCTGTTTCTACAATATTCTAGACACATTCTCTTGTCTGGGGGCCTTTGTTCTGGGTGATCCTTCCTTCTGAAACCTCTTCCAGATGCCTTTTATTGCTACATTCCCCTAATATATTCAAGCCTTATACTAAATTCCTCCACCTCAAGGATGTCGACAGACCACACGCTTTCTACAATTTCCAACCACCTGTATGGGTTGCTCTACCTTTTTCCTATAGAAGTCATTAATTCTAACATACTATAATACTTACTACTAAACTTATTGCCTATCTCCCCCTAGAATGTATGTTCCAAGAGTCAGGATATCCATCTAGAGATTATGAAGAAAATCCTGCTTCATAAGAGTTTATATGTATGTGTATGTAGTTTACACATATGTATATGTAGTAAACAGTAAAAGAGTTTATTTTTCCCATTATTTATTACAGTTTATTATCAAATGATCATAAACAACTGAGAACAGCCGGTTGGGGACCAAGCAAATTATAGTTCCTCCATATAATAGGAAATCATATCTTCATTAAGAAGGGGCAGGAAGCTCTAATTATAGTGTATCCTAACCAAGATTTATTGGTTGCCAAAAATTAATAGGTAAACAAAGTGTAGAGCTATATGTATAATATGGTACAATTCCATGTGTCTATAAATCATATACATGATCTATTTCTGGAAGGAAAAGCAGGAACCTTATAACGCTGGTGGTCGTCACCGTGAGCAAATTATGTGACTGGGGAACAGGTAAGAAGACTGTCCTTCACTATCACACCTCCCAAACTTTGTACCATATGTAACTGCTCTGTAACAGTTGGAAGTAACTATTAAAATATACAATAAAACCGGGGTAGAAGTCTCACCCTTTTCAATTTATATACTAAGTCGATAAATCTCAAAGACTGAAAAAGAAAAATGACTTGATTATGCTTTTTCCCGGAAAAACAGAACTTTTAAAGTTGTAGGAAAAAAGGCTATCCTGAATTTCTCCAAGGTATCCTGACTATTCCCTCTGACCACACCCCCATCCCTCCTAGGAGTGCGCCATGATGCGAGCATGCTTTCTCTCCTAAGCATCAACAAACAACTTCATCCTACGTCTTTAGCTGTTTCGGGGAAATAAACCTGCATGTGCACATGCCCGTGTGTGTGTGCGTGCACACACATGCACACTTTTAACCTTGGAACTTTCTGGTTACGGTTATTTTTCTCAATTGCGTGCTTCATGTTTCCTGGGCTCATTTAAATTAAAATGCTCCACTAGGCTTTCACTGTGTCCTTCTCTTGCTCAATTTGGCATGTGACCATCATCCTCCAAGACTATTGTGAAGTTACCATCTTCACGCAAAGCCCTATGCCAATTGACTTTCCAGTCTCTGTCCTTGGGCACATTGAAAAGCTATCACAGAAGACCTACAGCATACAACGGAGCACAGCAGCAGTGAGATAGTGTGCCTGCATTCAGATCAAACAATGTATTTGCTCTGAATATTAAATAAGGGCCAAGTGTATGGTGTCAGTGGCATGCTCAAAGTAAACGTACAAAGTTTACTTCTCTTCCATAAAAAATAAAGCACATATCTATTACTCATTTGTCCCAACCACTTAGGCCTCATAAGCATATTTAATTTCATGAAAGTCATCCTCATAGACCCAATCACAACTTTCCCGTTATTTTTTAAATGCTGAAAAGACCCCGGGAGGTTTTCCACCGGGGCCACACATCCTGGGGCTCTTTCCTGAATTCCATAACTCTTGCCTTACACATGTGGTTTTTAAAGGCTTCACTCTCTGCTTTCCACGAGGGCAGACAGGCAACGTATGTATTCACCCTTCAATGGGAATGCAAGATAGGCAGAGTGTCAGGAAAGCTGTCAGGAAACCAGAGTTCTTGTGAGGGGACCCTGTCACTAGTCACATCACACCCTGTCACTAGAGAAACTCATTAAAAACCCTGGGTTTCTAAGCGCAAATAATTCAGTCAACATCATTTCTATTCTAGGACTCTCAGTTCTCAAATTCCAAGGACATCCGCATGGACATTTGTATATGATGATGATTTAGTTGGTCCTTAGGGGAATCTACTGGTTTACCAAGTTCATATAACTAAGTACCACAGGCTAAATAACTTTAAGACAACAAGAATTTTCTTCCCATTCTGGCAGCTAGAATTTCAAAATCGAGGCATTAACAGGGCCATGCTTTCTCAGAAGACGCTGGGAGAGAATCGGTCCCATGCCTGTCTCCTGGATCCTGGTGTTGCCTGTAATCCTCACTGTTCACTGGCTTGTAGATACCTCACTCCTGTCTCTGCCCTCATCTCCTGCTTTTCTCCTGTGCCTGCCTCTGCTCTTAAGGACACAAGCCCTACTGTAGTAGTGGCCCGCCCCACCTCAGTATGACCTCCTCTCCATTCACGTCTTAGCTGCAACCAAGTAAGGTCACGTTCACGAATCCTGGGGACACAGGCTTCTACGTATTTTGAGGGGTACACAATTCAATGAAAACAGAGCACAAGTGATGTAGATTTTCATGTACACACGTTTTATACCAGACGCTCAGCAGGTGATGCAGTTTACTAATCTAATATGCAGAGAAACTGAAATACAATTAGAACTTAGAAACCTAAAAATCCCATAGTCACGAAAAGCATCTCAAAGGACATTATCTGTCATGCCTCTACATTTTATAAGAAAAATAGGTCTCACAAAAATGTTGCTTCTTCAGGAAAATATATTGAAATTGAAACATAAAAATAAGGAAGATCCCATATCAGATATTATTGCAGGAAATGTGAAATCTGCTTCACACAAAATACCTGAGGAAACAATTGACTTTCATTAACAAAATTACAAAACCTGTAAAGTTTCGATGATAAAATCGTGAAGGATTATTTTACAGTCTCTGATAAGGCAATACACTGCTACAAGAAACAATACACGAGGGAAATTTAGATGTACATAAACACATTTTTACCTAAGCAAAGTAGCATCATGATTCTAATTGGAATACTCATAAGAACCTATTAAGTAACTGTTAAATTAATTCATTCTCTTATGTTCAATAACGGAGGAAATGTCTAGTTGAGGTGTGGTCAGAGAGGTCTTGGGTAAACAAGAACAAAAAAGTTCCAAATGTCTTGCTAGTGGTCTTTGTGTTTCTTCCACATGGAGTTCCATGGATACAAGAAAATCCAGGCCTAAAGAAGTGCCTAAGAAGGGAAAGCATACCTTGTGTTGGCATAAGGCTTCCAATCTACCTTGTCATCTGGTAAAATCAAGCAGCTTCAAACTGCCTAACCATGAATTTTCCTGCCCATTCTGGGTAAGTTCTTCGAACCAAAAAACCCAACTTTTCTAACAAACTTGGCAGAATGTCTAGTTCTGAGTAGTGGGTTTCAGCTCCCTGCCAGCCTGCGGAATCATTCCAACAAGCCAATCATAGGCTGCAGGGAGAACCAGGCATCACCACATCCACCTGAGAGTAGAGACTGCCTTCTACACAGCCCCAGGTTGCTCCTTCCATTCCCCTGCACAACCCTTGTAGGGTCCTATATGGCATGTAGTGTCCTCCTCCCCAGGCTGTGAACTCATGTGACTAATCAAAGTGCTGATCGCATCTGTCCAATGTCAGGTGTCAGTCTTCTGCTGTCCACATTTACCCTAGGACAAGAATGCCTTCTTCGCCAATGGGGTAAAGAGGAAGAAGTTAAAACATACTTTTGGTTAAATGACTACATAAGCAAAGATGCCTTAGCATCCCGTGGCATCCCATGAGTACTTAGCACGTATTGAACCATGTGCTGATCTCCAGGGGCAGTAAGGAGAAGCAGTCACCTGTGCAGGACCATCTTCTTATAAGCCACAGAATACACCAGGACATAAACATCGCTCTGCCACCTGGTAGACAAAAAGGAAGCTAAATGGTCTACCTGTCTAGAAATAAATTCTGTTCAAAGAGACCTAGTTGATTAAAGTATAAACCAAAACTTAGAGGCCTTGAAGGAAAGATATTTAGGCCAAAGTTGTTATATGTAATTGTCTGTAAACCAATTTTTTTTTTGTAGGAATGTCTGGTACCAGTTAGCATCTAATGTTTTGCAGAACACATTTTAGGAACACTATGTACACTCTTAGCTCCTATTTATACCTCCACTCCATCTCCACAAAGCAAACAGAATCATCTATATTGCCAATGTGACCAGGTCACACCCCTGCTTGATTTCATCCCGTGGCTTTCCAGCCCCTAAGTATAAACTCCTAAATATCATGTGCACAGTTTTCAGTGACCCGACTCCCTGTCCTCCTCCTTCAGCCTGCTTTCTCATTACTGACAGTGATTTTTCTTTTTAGGCAAAGACCGAGCATGTATACAGCCTGAGGGGAAACACTGAGTGGAGAGGAAGAAGTTAAATATATATGAGAGAGGGTATGAATAATAGAGTGATAGTCTGGGAAAGGGTGGAGGTGGTCTCAAGGATTTAAAGTAAGAGGTAAGGTGCATAGGTAAGATGCAGGCTAAGAGAAATGTAATTACATGTAGCAGCAGAAAAGCAGCAAGATTATTACTGAAAGCCCTGGTGTTCTCACTGAAGAAGGAAGAAAGGCCATCTACTTAGGCTGAAGGGAATAGGGACTGAGTTGGAGTTTTGAAGGGAAAAGCAAAAATGCGGGATAGTTATTTGTGTAAATAGAAGGTGGGTCTTACCAAGGGCTCCCTGAGGACCAGTCTGAGGCAAGGCTCTAATCTGGAGGACCATGTGGCTTTAGCCAAACGTAAGTCAATCGCCCAGTGCTGAGAACCGGAATTATCTCATTTCTCCAAAGTTATAGTTTAACTGGACTATCCAGGAAAAAGTGGTTTCTAAGAAAATTGATAAAAGCATAGTTCATAGCATTGAAGAAGGAGAATCATGGGTGCGTACAGGTGAACTAAAGGAAAAAGAAGGATGGGACTTGGAGACAATGGAAGTTTGAAAGAGCAGAGAGGTCTCTGAAATCAAATATCATAGGGAGACCTGAAATTTGGGGAAGGTTTTGCTAATAGACTTAATATTTACCATTTATTATTTTAGAATATTTCTAAAGGAAAATTTCTAGTATCTCAAAATTTTCCACAATTATAGCAAGAGTTGAAATAATGAGATTATGAAATTGTTTCCAAATCTTCAGTGAATGGTGGAAGTATATCATTTAGGATATTTTAACTGATAGCAAAAACTATGAATCCTGGAGAATTATTGGCTCATGTCTCAAAACTTTTGTGATGGTGGTGGCTTCCTGGATTTAATGGTTCAAATGGTATTTTAAAGCTTAGATTTCTCTATTTTTAACATTTTGAGAAATCTAATCTTTATAATATCCAGTAATTACTAGGTATTTACCAAAAACAAAATACAAAAACACTAATTCAGAGGGATACATGTACTCCTATGTTTATTGCGGTGCTATTTACAATAGCTGAGATATGGAAGCAGCTCAAGGGCCCATCAATTAATGAATGGATTAAGAAGTAATAATGGGCCACCTGGGTGGCTCAATCAGTTGAGCGTCTGACTCTTGATTTCAGCTCAGGTCATGATCTCATGGTGTTTGAGTTTGAGCCCCGCACCAGGCTCTGTGCTGACCTGGACTCTGCTTTGGATCCTGTGTTTCCCTTCCTCTCTGCCCCTGCCCTGCTTATGCTCTCTCAAAAATAAATAAAAACATTAAAAAAAAAAAAAGTAATGCTGTGTAATGGAATATTATTCAGCCATAAAAAAGAATGACATCTTGCCATTTGCAATGACACGGATGGAGCTAGAGTATAATGCTAAACAAAGTAAGTCAGAGAAAGACAGATACCATATGATTTAACTCCTATGTATTGGGGGAAAAAATGAACAAAGGAAAAAGACAAACCAAGAAATAGACTCAACTATAGAGAACAAGTAGATGGTTACCAGAGGGGGAGGGGGGATAAATGAAATAGGTGATGGGGATTAAGGAGTGTACTTGTATTGATGAGCACTGGGTGGTGAATGGAGTTGTTAAATATTGTACACCTGAAACTAATAATACTATTAACTATACTGGAATTAAAATTAAAAAAAAATAAAATGACTATAAAAAGACAATTAGATTTCTCTTTATCATGGAGTTCTGCTTTGCTATTCTTTGCATGTTGACTTAAGATTAGGTTCCATGTGAGAGCAAAAAGTCTGTAGCATCTCCAACTACATATCATATCTTATGCATGTCTGGCAGGAAAAAAACATCAAATGAAAGCCTAGAGTCACCTATAACGGTACTCAACCTAAAAACAACATTGTATCCTGAGATGTGAGGCTAGAAATAGACCACATCCATGCTCTATTCCTTGGAAAGGATGAGACCTCATCAAACCCCAAACCCCAAGTATTGAGACTGGGGAAGACAGATCCACAAATGGGAATTAGAGTCTGTTAAAAAACCAAACCCAACTGAAGAGAAAACACTAAGATTAATGAATGAAGAGCAAAATATTTCCTCAAGCCACAGTCACTCTATAGTTTTTCATAGTCAGAACCATGGGACACAAGCCCCCAGATGAATACATGGAACAATTTAATCAGCTGTGTTGCTCCTGTATAAGAATTTACAACTTCCTAATCCTCCACATAACCTCAACCAAATTCATGTTTTAAAATTGTCACTTTTATAATCCCATTATAGTACCATTTGTTTCAGATTAGTTGCAAGCAAGAGAAACCAGCACTATAGCAAATAGCAAATAAATTGAAAGGAATTATTAGAAGTTAGCCAATTTTTTAGAAAACTAAAAAAATCAGTCTCAAAAAAAAAAGGACAAGGACAAAGGCAATTTTGGATGTTGGTTACAAGAACTCATCTCCATTTTCATCATGGAAAAGCAAGATCGAATGAGCTCCAGTCTTTTTCAATATTTTGTGTATCTCAACTCAAGATGTAAATTCCAGGGAAAAAGCATTTGATTGGCTTAGCTTGAGTGATATAGATCTTGGCTAGAGGACAGGTGGGAATATTCATTAAAAATCCTATTAGAATAATCCAAAGATTAAGCAGAAAGATGTTGCATATATCAGAATATCAAAACAAAACATGGCAGATAAAGGTAGAAGTGCAAGGGGGGTGTCTGGGTGGCTCAGTCGATTAAGTATCTGACTCTTGACTTCGGCTCAGGTCATGATCTCACATTTCGTGGGGTGGAGCCTACACTGGACCCTATGCTGACACACTGGACCCTATGCTGACAATGCTGTGGAGCTTGCTTGGGATTCTCATTCTCCCTCGCTCTCTGCCCCTCTGCACCCCCCCCAAATTAAATAAACTTAAAGGTAGTAAAGAATCTGTTGATGAGCATGATGAGGAAGCAGAGTATAGTGATAATCATTTCATAAAATCTACGTGTATCCAATCAACATGTTGCACACTTCAAATTTACACAACATTCATCTCAACTACAGCTCAATTTTAAAAAATAGGAATAAGAACTCAGCAAGAAAAAGAAATCCACAAGAAAAAAAGTGCGCATAGAGAATGGTAAAGCTTCAAAGGAGACTGGGTACAACCACAAGAGGATGATCAAGCATTGCTGGCATTCATTATTACTGAGTATTAACGAAGAATCTGAAGAACACAGAGAAGCCAGGGAAGCAAGTGTTAAAAAAAAAAAAAATTGGTGATGGCTGTGAGGGGCTCCAGAGGGCAGTGGTGTCCCTGTGGAGGAACTAAGGTTTATCTAGGAAAGATGGATGGAAGCAGAACTATTTGAAACAATCAGAATGGTCAGAACCTCAAGTAACAGAGGTCTGGTTTCGTGGAACCCCGGCGAGCTCCAGTGACAAGGAAAAAACAGCAAGATATCACTCAATCAACCGATGTCTTAACGTTCTTGTGATGGGTGACTGGTACATTCAGCACAAGGGTAAGATTCTACCTCTGATTTCAGGCCTCTCTGTTCTAGCATTTCATCACTGGTTAATAGACCTTTCTGCTCTAATGGAAATGTTCTATAATTAATGCTGTCCAACATAGTAGCCATTAGCCACATGTGGCTATTGAGCACTTGAAATGTGGTTACTGTGACAAAGGAACTGAATTTTGGATAATATCACAATTAAGGTTAAATAGAAACAGCCACGTGGCTAGAGGCTACCATCAGAGACCATACAGCTCCAGATGAGAGTATCCTAGGAAATAAATGCTGACATACACAGAATAAAATAAAATCCTGTTAGAGTGTAAAAGCCTCCAAATTTTGTCAATGGATATTTGAAACAGGCTTTGAGTTTCTACTTTTACGAAAAAAAATTCAAATATCATAAAAATATCATCACAAGCATCAAAATTCCCACAGGTGCCTTGAACAAAGGTGTCAGTAATCTGAGTAGGTTACTGCATCTTAGAACACACCCTAAGCCACCTAGAACTGGCATTCACAAGAGAGAGGTCAAGGTCCAGATGATCGAGGAGAAAACCATCTTAATTGTGGGCATGCACAGCTCTGAAGCTAACAGGTGCACACCCAGACAGGAGGCTCTTCCAGGGAAACCACAGAGAAATTCTTGCATCAACTAGGTTTCTTTCTCTTAGCGCCTTGTGGAAACTCTTTCTATAATACAAAAGTAACTGAGGGTTGCCGGTACTCATTCTATGCGTTCTTCCTACCAGGGATTACTCCTACTGGTTTTCTTAATAAGTGGAGCAAGCAGACAAATTTGGATGTGCCCACCTACTGACTTAATTCCGACAAAACTGCTTCATAGGGATTTTTTAAACCAGAATTACACAGGTCGCCAGATAAAGAATTGAACATACCACAGATGTAAAGAAATAACACAGCTTATTTCACTTCTCCTTTTAACCAGCTGAAAGATAAAGGCAATGTTTTTTCAGACACGTTCTAATGCACTCGTCTGTCTTTGCTAAACGACATGTGCTGATAAACTCAAGGAATCGTCCATGCAACAGTAGGAGGGAGGCTCCATTATTACGCTCACTTGAGAAAAGTGGTAACATACCCAAGGTCTAGAATTCCATGTAGTAGGAGGAATCAACAGGAAAGTCTGGTTCTAGAGCCTTTGTTTTTCAACTTTCAGTAGTTAACCATGACATTTACGTTTAATGGGCATTAACAAGATAAGCAGTAAACAACTTAGTAAAGTTTCATTTTCCTGTCAAGTTCAACACTAGTCAGTTTTATGATAAGGATGCTAGGCTACTTTGTGCAATGGGGTGAATAAAGACACCACTTTGAATAAAGAACATACTTTTAGTTGCAGTATAACCAAAGTCTTCATTTTGAAGATAATGTTTTCGGTCTTGTCTCTACTATATGTGGTAATGAACCCTAATGTGTGTTCCCAGGTATACACAGGCTATCGGTCAGCTGCCTTCATGACGTTTGATCTGCTTATCAAATTACCCAGAGTACTCCCTTCCCTCCTCCTCCTTCATTGACGTTGTTGTTACATGTGTAATTTTTTTCTATTCTAGATTTAAATTCCCTAAGTGTGGCAGCCATGACTGTTGAATTAGCACTTTATCCCCAATGCCTAGGACAGTGCTTAGTCCACAATTATTGAAGCAGAGGTGAAGAAGAAAGTGACCGAAGATTAAAGATACTGACAATGGTCTGGGGCACCTGGGTGGCTCAGTCGGTTAAGCGTCCAACTTTGGCTCAGGTCATGATCTCATGGTTTGTGAGTTTGAGCCACATGTCAGGCTCTATGCTGACAGCTCAGAGCCTGGAGCCTGCTTCGGGTTCTGTGTCTCCCTCCCTCTCTGCTCCTCCCCTGCTCATGCTCGCACGTGTGCTCTCTTTTAAAAACAAACATTAAGAAATTAAAAAAAAAAAAAAAGATTGGCACTGGTCAAATCATAGAAAGCTTATAAACTATGCTCAAAAGTTTAAATCTTATACAATGCATCAGTATTTTCTAAAATGTGTATTGAAACAATCTCAACAGAAGCTTAAAGATTTAATAAATTATGGAAACGCTACATATGATGTCTGCCTGGATAGTCACAATGCACATGATCTCATTAAAGGTACTGATGAATCCTGCAGTTAACAAGCATAACTCAGAATTTCACAAATGATTTATGAAATATGTCTGGGTGCATATGCATTTGTATGAAATCTCTATTAGCAGTTCCATATGATGTACTTTGTGAATCACTGTAGTAAGCATGAGAGGACTTTAAGCCAGGGACCAATTCACATTTCAGGAAGGGCACTTTGACCAAAAGGAAAGATGAAGTAAAAGAAAAGGAGTTTGGAGGTGGAGAAAACAGTTAAAATACTAGTGTAGGAATGAGGCAACAGACAGACACAGGAATGTGAAAACAAAAGCAAATTTGGGACATAAAGGAAAAGATCCTGGCAGCTAATTTGATATGGGGAGTTTGAGCAATGGAAGTGACCAGGTTTTTCCAGGTTTCTAGACTGCACAAGCATATCATGGCAGCATTAACAGGAAGAGAAATGGGCTTTGTTAGAAATAAAACAAATATGTATTTATTCATAGTTACTATTGGGGCATTTAATTAGAGCTAGGCAATAGGCAATTGACATGTTTCACTCATACACCTTCAAGAATGTGCAATCCTATGTGTATCTACATATTCCATTGTTTAATGATCATTCTACCAGATATAAACCCCTGGAGGTGAACATGTATGCTTAGTTTTTGTGGAAAACATGATTCAAGCTGCAGAAACTATTTATTGGGGATTGGCTATAGACTGGAAGTTTATGTACCCACAAAATTCATAGATTGGAAACTAATCCCCATTGTAATGGTATTTGGAGGCAGAGCCTTTAGCAGGTGGTTAGGTCGGGACAACGAAGCCCTCCCAGGATGACCCCGTGTCCCTTTCGCCATGTGAGGTCACAGTACATAGACAGCCATCTATGAAACAGGAAGAAGGTCCTCACTAGACACCAAATCTGCCGGCACCTTGTTTCCAGACTTCTGGCCTCCAGCACAGAGAAATCCCATCATTTGAAAGGTACCCAGCCTATGACATTTTTATTATAGCAGCCCCAACTAAGAGAGTACAACAATGCATGTTGTTGTATGTTTAATAAAAGAAGACACCTTTATCTTCTTCAGAGACAGACCAGACTGCCGAACATCTCGGTCCCAGCACAGACAAGGGTGGGCTGCGTTTGGTGCGCAGGCTAACAAGAGTCAGAGTACCTTTGTCTTACCGCTATTTTAAGAAAAGAACTCCAGAATTCTCACTGGAGAGCCACTGCCATTTGTCTCTTCGCTGCTTGGGGCTGCCAGAAATCCACTCTGGTTTATGGGTCTCCCAGCTTCCAGCCCTGAGCTTCGTTAGCGTTTGACAAAGGCCTGAGGTTGGGACAGGCTGTGTGATGTTGCTGCTCAAGCCTCCAGTTTATAAGACACACAGTCTGTGGTATTGCGTTATAGAAGCCTGAACGGGAGAATTTGTTTACTAATCTGAGAATGTGTGCAGGAGCTACAAGGGATCTTTAGAAGGTTCCTTCAAGAATAAGGAAGATTCCAAATGATATTTCTCTACCCACCCTCCCAAGTCTAGATACCTAGACTCCTGCAGGAATTAGCATACTCAACATAACTTGCTAATACCACACCCTGCCCTCACATTCTCCTAGACTCACCACATCCTACATGCCCCACTCCACAGGAGTCCCTCCTAAGCAGCTTCTGATTCTTCTCATTCTACAAGCAGCTACAACAGTGACCAGCACCACTCCAAAGTGACTCTTGCCCTGGGAGAGGGGAAGATAACCACACAAGTCAGTTCTGGGTGGGGGTGAGTGGGGGGGGGGGGCTGACACCTGGCCAGACAGGCCCTATTGCACCAACAAAAGCCTCTCAGGAGACAACATGAAGAGTGCTATCCTGCAGTTTGGTACAACTGTGGCACCAGCAAATGGGTTGAGGTCAGATATCTGGTATGACCCAACTATAAAAGCCCAAGGCAGTCCCAGACCGGCCCCTTAATCAGCAGAGGAACCAAACCCTACTGACAACAGGCAAAGAGCCATTGCAGCTGACTGTACTGAAGGGCACACACAACACACATAGGAGACACCTCTTTAGCCCTTGGCACTGGTCAACAAGGGACACTGCACCACAAGGTCTATTTATTAAGCCACTACTTTCAAGAAGATATAACTTACTTTCCTAATATACATATACACAGAGACTTGAAAAAATGAGGAGAGGCAGGCATAGGTCCTAAGTGAAAGAACATGACAAAACAACAGCAAAAGATCTAAATGAAATCAAAGAGCTAAGTGATATGCCTGATAAGGAATTCAAGTAATGGTCATAAGAATACTCCATGGACTTGAGAAAAGAGTAAAGGATCTCAGTAAGACCTTCAACAACAACAACAACAACAAGAACAACAACAAATAGGAAATAGAAAAAGAACCAGAGATGAAGAATTCAACAACTGAATTAAAAATACACCAGAGGGAATAAATAGGAGACTACAGGAAGCAGAAGAATAGACCAGTAAGCTAGGAGACAATATTGGAAAGCACCCACACTAATCAGCAAAGGAAAAATGAGAAGTAAAGGGAACTCAACAACATCAAGCATAGTAACATTCAAATAGGGAACCCAAAAGGAGAGGAAAAAAGGGGTGCATAAAAATTATCTCAAGAAATAACAGCTGAAAACTTTCCTAATCTGGGAAAGGAAACAGACATCCAGATCCAGGGAACAGAGTGACCCAACAAAATCAACCAAAGGAGGTCCACACCAAGACACATAAGTAAAATTGCAAAAAGTAGCAATAGAGAATTTTAAAAGCAGCAAAAGTTATACACAAGGGGAACCCCATAAGGCTATCAGCTGATTCTTCAATAGAAACTTTTCCAAACCAGAAGGCAGCAGCATAAGTTGAAAGTGCTAAAATGAAAAAACCTGCAACCAAGAATACCCTACCCAGCAAGACTGTCATTCAGAATAGAAGGGTAGATAGAGTTTCCTAGACAAAAGTTAAAGGAGTTTATCACTACTAAACCAGCCCTGTGGGAAAAGTTAAAAGAAATTCTGAGTGGAAAGAAAAGTCCATAATCAGGAATAAGAAAATTAGGAAAGGAAAAAATTTCACAGGCACATACAAACCTAATAAAAGACTAGCCACTTAGAAAACCAATACAGTGGTTAGAGCACAAAGGCAGTAAACTATATCTATAAAACCAGTCAAGGGCTTCACAAAATTAAAGGATGTAAACTATGACATCATATACATAAAACATGGGGGAGGGGAAAGTAAAAAGTTATTGCTTTTAGACTGGGGTCAAATTTAAGCAACCATCAACATAGACTGCCATATGTGTAGGATGTCAAAAATGACATACCAATAGGAATGACATATCAAAAACCTTTGATATGCAGAGAAGAGAAAGAAATCCAAGCATATCACTAAAGAAAGCCATCACACCACAAAAAAAGAATAAGAAAGGAACCAGAGAACATACAAAACAACCATAAAAGAAGTAGTCTATTAATAATTACCTTGAATATAAATCAACTGAATGCTCCAATGGAAAGGCATTGGGTAAATGAACAGACTGTAAACGCCAGACCCATCTATATGCTGCCTACAAAAGATGCTCACTTCAGACCTAAAAACACATGTGGATTGAAAGTTAAGATTTGGAAAATCACTTATCATGCAAATGGAAGTGAAAAGAAAGCTGGAGTAGCAATACTTAGACCAGACAAAACAGACTCTACAACAAGGACTGTAACAAGAGACAATGAAGGACACTACTTACTGATAAAGGGAATAATCTAACAAGAAGATATAACAATTTTAAGTATTTATGTATCCAACATGGGAGTGTCCAAGTACATAAAGCAGCTATTAGCAGACAAATGGATAGTAATACACAACAGTAGAAGACTTCAACACTCATATCAGTGGATAGATCATCTAGAAAATCAACAAGGAAACAGTGGCTTTGAAGAGCTCACTGGACCAGATGGATCTAACATATATTCAGAGGGTAACATCCTAAAACAGTGGAATACACGTTCAAGTGCACATTCTCTAGAACAGAGCATATGTTAGGCCACAAAACAAGTCTCAACAAATTCAAAAGGGTTGAAGCAATAATCTAACACATAGAAATTAAATAACATGGTACCAAACAATGAAAGTGCCAACCAAGAAATCAAAGAGGAAATTTTAAAGAATACAGAGACCTATGAAAATGAAAATACAATGGTCCCAAATCTTTGGGATGCAGCAAAAGTTCTTCTAAAAGAGAACAGACTAATAATGCAGCCCCCCCCCAAAGAAGAAAAGTCTCAAATAAACAATCATACACCTTAAAAAGCTAGAAAAGGAACAAAGTCCAAAGCCAGTAGAAGAAGGAAGTAAAAATGAGAACAGAAATAAATGAGAGACTAAAACATATGTCAATGACACCAGGAGCTGGTTCTTTACAAAGACCAACCAAAATTGATAAACCTTCAGCCAGACTGATTCAAAAAGAGAGGGAGAGATTGAGAGGATTCAAATTAAGTCATAAATGAAGGAGGAGATACAACCAACACCACAGAAATACAAATGAAAAGATTATCAAAAGTTATATGCCAACCAATAGGACAACCTAGAGAAAATGAATAAATTCCTCGAAATATGTAACCTTCCAAAACTGAATCAGGAAGAAATAGAAAATTTTAAACCAATCACTGGTAATAGTAATTATCAAAATAGCATCAGTGATCCAAAAACTCCAACAAACTAAAGTCCAGGACCAGAAGGCTTCATAGGTGAATTGTACCAAACATTTCAAATAGTTAATACCTATTCTTCTCGAACTATTCCAAAAAAAAAAAAAAAATACACACAGAAGAGGAAGGACAGCTTCCTTATTCACTCTACAAGGGCCGACATTAAGCTGATACGAAAACCAGATAAAAACATCACAAAAACAAAACAAAACACAATACTACAGGACAATACCTCTGATCTCTGATGAACATAGTTGCAAAAATCCTCAACAAAACATTAGCAAACCAAATGCAACAACACATTAAAAATCATTCGCCATAATCAAGTGGGACTTCAGGGATGCAAAGGTAATTCCTATTTGCAAATCAAGGTGACACCTCAACAGTAACAAGAGAAAGGATAAAACCACAGAATTATCTCAATAGGTGCAGAAAAAGTATTTGACAAAGTACAACATCCATTCATGATAAAAACCCTCAACAAAGTAGGCTTACAGGGAACATACCTCAACATCATAAAGGCTCTATAGGAAAAACCCACAGCCAACATCATACTCAATGGTGAAAAATGGAGAGCTTTTCCTCTAAAGTCAAGAATAAGACAAGGGTGTCTATCTACTCTCACCACTTTTAGTCAACTGAATACTGGAAGTCCTAGCCACAGCAATCAGAAGCCAAAAAGAAATAAAAGGCATCCAAACTGGTAGGGAAGAAGTAAAACTCACTATTTTTAGATGAAGTGATACCATATATAGAAAAGCTTAAAGACTCCACCAAAAAACTACAAGAACTGATAAATGAATTCTGTAAAGTTGCAGGTTGCAAAAATCAATGTGCAGAAATCTGTTGCATTTCTATGCACTAATAACGTAGCAGAAAAAAGAAAACAATGCCACTTATAAGTACACTGGAAATAATAAAGTACCTAGGAATAAGCTCAACCAAGGAGGTGAAAGACCTATACCCTGAAAACTATAAAGAACATTGATGAAAGAAATTGAAGATGACACAAAACAAATGTAAACCTATTCCATGACCATGAATTAGGAAAACCAATACTGCTAAAATGTCCATGCTACCCAATCTACAGATTTAATGCAATCCCTATCAAAATACCAGTAGTGTTTTTTTACAGAACTAGAAAAAAATCCTAAATTTTCTGTGGAACCACAAAGGACCCCAAACAGCCAAAGCAATCTTGAAAAAGAACTAAGTGGGGAGGTATCACAATCCCAGATTTCAATATATACTACAAAGCTACAGTAATCAAAGCAGTATGGTATGGGCACAAAAACAGACATGTAGATCTTTGGAACAGAAGAAAGAGCCCACAAATAAACCCACACTTTTATGGTTAATTAATCTACAACAAAGAAGGCAATATACAATGGAGAAAAGACAGTCTTTTCAACAAACAGTGCTGGGGAAATTGAACAGCTACCTGAAAAAAAAAAAAAAAAAAGAACTTGACCACTTTCTTACAGCATACACAAAAGTAAACTCAAAATGGATTAAAGATTAAAGATTTAAATGGGAGACCTGAAACCATAAAAATTCTGGAAAACAACATAGACAGTAATCTCTTTAACATCAACCATAGCAGTATTTTTCTAGATCTGTCTCCTTTGGCCAGGGAAACAAAAGCAAAACTAAACTATTGGTACTGCACCAAAAATAAAAAGCTTCTGCACAGCAAAGAAAACAACAAAACAAAAAGACAACCTACTGAATGAGAGAAGTTATTTCTAAATGATATATGCAATAAGGGGTAATATTCAAAAGATACAAAGAACTTATATAATTCAACACTTAAAAGCAGTAACAATCTAAACACGGGCAGAGGACCTAAATAGTCATTTTCCCAAAGACATTCATATGACCAACAGACACATGAAAAGATGCTCAGCATTACTAATCATCAGGGAAATCATATCAAAACCACAGTGAAATATCACCTCACACCTGTCAGAATGGCTAAAATCAAAAAACACAAGGTATTACAAGTGTTGGCAAAGATATGGAGAAAATGGAACTGTTGTGCATTGTTGGTTGAAATTCAAGCTGGGGCAAGCAACCTCCGTGAAAAACATATGGAGGTTTCTCAAAAAATAAAAAACAGAATTATCATATGATCCAGTCATTCCACTACCGAGCATTTACCCAAAGAAAACAAAAACACTAATTGGAAAAGATATGCACCCCTATGCTTACTGCAGCATTATTCATAATGGCCAAGATATGGAAGCAATCCAAGTGTCCATCCATAGATGAACGGATAAAGCAGATGTGGTGTACATATTCACAATGCAACACTACTCATCTGTAAAAAAGAATACAACCTGGCCATTTGCAACAACATGGATGGATCTAGAAGAGGGAATAATGCTAAGTGAAACAAGTCAGAGAAAGACAGATACCATATCATTTCACTCACATGTGGAATGGAAGAAGAAAAAAAAAATCAAAAGACAAAAAATACCAGGCTCTTCGAGAACAAACTGTTGGTTCCTAGAGGGGGAAATAGGTATGGGTGGGGGCTGGGGGAGAGGGGGTGATTGAAATAGGTGAAGGTGATCACTTAACCATGATGGGTGCTGAGAAATTACAGGATTGCTAATTCACGCTGTGCACCTGAAGCTAATATAACAGTATAACGTTAACTACACAGGAATGAGAAAATCAGATTTGTTGAAGAGAAACCTGACCTGAGTTGCCATAGCCTCTGAATTCATAGATCCAAGATCTAGCTCACCCTTTGAATTCATAGATCCAAACTGTTCAAGGGGAAGCGTCATCCCATTAGAAAAGATACTGAAACACTAACATGAATGTATCTGAAGTCTTCCTCTGGCATTTCCCTGAAGGGATGTACCATCACATGCTAGGGTAACTAATGCAGTAGGAAAGAGAACTGAGTCCATTTTGGAGGGCTTATCAAAAATTGGTTCTGAGCTGATAGTACTCTACAGGGACCCCAAACGCCACTTGTGGCCTGGTCAAAAATGGAGGTTTGTGGATTCCAGACAATTAGTGGACTTTTGACCCATTAAGGTTGCAGACTACCCTTGTTATTTCCCAAGTTCCTGAGCTTACAAGAAAATGAACATACACAGCAACTGGCAGAATCCCCACCTTGATGCCATGGCTTAAGGAGTAAAGGCAACAGTGGCAAGAACTAAGTGACAGCCACCAAGGCTTCCTTTCCCTACCAGGCTAGTAAACCAAGGTCAGTACAGTGTCTGAAGGAACTGGAATGATTCATTCCGCCACCAAGGACTTCCAAGATGGTGGAGATTCCCATCCCATCCCAATTTAACTCACCCACTGGGTTTATGCAACTCATTTACACCATTCTCTCTCTTCTTGCAGTGTCACCCTACCTTCCATGATCCTAGTGACTTGAGACACTGGTTTAACTTTATGCTCTTTTTTCGTCTTCTGAAGCCATTCTCCATAGTTAGCTAACATTCCTTTTCCACAGTATCGCTCTTACCTTCTCAAATTCAGTCAGTTCTACTTCCACCCATTCCAGGTACAATCTGAACTTTCTCATCACTCAGAACAAAGTCCTCTCTGGATCTCCGATGTTCGTTTTTTGGCTAGGGCCTCCTTTCTAGATCTCCGCTCCCCTGTAGTGAGCACATTAAATAGCTACCTTCTAAAAGAAGCATTCACTGATTACATCTGAATCTTTGAAGGCCAACTTCCGGCATGCTTCACAACCTCAACAACATAGGCCCTGCTCCTGGGGATCTTCTAATCGTGGCGACTTTCGTCGCCATAGCTACATTATTCCCCACTGCTAAGTAAGCCCTACTAAGATTTCTTTTATTTCTAGACAGAATGAATTTTGACAATTGGAACCATTCTAATTTTATGTAGTCAGACCTGAGCTAGACTCTCACTGATTTTTCTAAGTAGAAATTCACTGATCCAGGCTTTACTTGTATGCTGGTGCATTTCCATAGTTACTATTCCAAACTTTGTGTTTTAAAGCCTGTAAGTCTCCACGTTGTCTCAAATAAAAACTCCCTCTTTTTTACTTAATGTTTTATTTTCATCCTTGTCATTTGACTGAAAAAAACATGGCAAAATACCTCAGTGAGCAGTACTCCACTAACTTAAATCTCTGAAAGGCAAATAATAACCTGACAACCAAATTAAACACCCTTTGGTCATTCCTAGCCTCTTTTGAACTGTGGCATTTCCCTTTTGATGAACTTATTTTTCCTATTGTGCTTTTTTTTCCAAGCATGTAGATCCAATAAGGAAAACTCAACCTCACTGAGTATTTCAAATAGATACAATATAATGAAGGGGATTCATTACACAGTGTGGGAAGGCTCACCGAGGAAAAACAGTGGAATGCAGAGGTAACAAGAGAAAGCAGATCTACCAGCACCAGAATAGGAGGGACAAGAAGGAAAGAGGAGGAATCACCAGGAGCTCAGAGCAAGGGCCTCGAGAGGTGGATGCTTGGATCTTCAAAAGTCCTTGTAGCTCGTGTCCATGCCTCTATTATGAGGCACCATATGGCTGATATCCAGAATGCCGAAAGAAGCTGGGGGCGCGGGGCAGAGCGGGTAAGAGCTACATTTTTTTTTTTTTTGCCACTAAAGTAACACTGACATAAGTTGAAAAAAACAAGAAATCCCTCTTCTCTTTCTACTCTTCCAATATTCTCTAGTGCTTTCCATTAACAGCGCCTAATAGCATGCCATTTGTCAAAGAAATCCAGGAAACATTTGCAGAGTCCCAGCCCCATCACTGCAAAGTTGAGCACAGGAGTGTGGGCTTGGAGCATGAAGACGATAGTTGAGTTACTGGCACAATGTGCCAAAAAAGCATCTGTATTCCAGGCTGAGATGCACCATGGTTCAACAGAGAATTCAATACAGAAAGCACAGATTTTAAAGTCAATTCAGCTTAGAATTAAAACTCAGCCTCATGTTCCTAGCTAAACATCAAACTTCTCATTCTCCATATTCTCCATTCCTTCCTCTATAAAATGAGAATTAAAATTCATTACCTAGAGGGATTTTGAAGGGTTAAATTAAGGAACTGTACAGTGTGTGAGAGTAATTCACCTGGCTGGCATCTCCCCACCCAGGTCTGTGACCTCAGTCCTTGTTTTACTCCCATGCATCCAGTTGCTGGTTCCTCTTACTCCACGATTGTCATTTCTATGTCTTTTCTGTTGAATAGTATTTATACCATTGGTTTTAATCCCCAGTGTCCTGCCTCTGGACCCACTCCTCACACCTTCTACATTCCTGGCCCTGCAATCCGTTCAGTCAAGTCTCAAATCTTATATCCACATGAATGACTCACAGTTCCGACGGCACGATGCCAACTCTCTTCTGAGTTCCAGATTCATGTGTCCAATACTCACTGAATAGCACCATCTCATCATCTGCAGATACCTTAAACTATATTTCACAATGGAACACAATCCTGTCCAGCAATTCTTAAGTCCTTCCCCACCCAAACCAGCACAGACACACACCACTATTCCATCTGTATTTTCTTTGAGGGCCAATGCCACTACCAAATATTCAATGCAAAAATCCTGTGAGAAATCTTTCAAATACATTTCCCTCACGCCATGTAGCCAACTTTGTCCCATTAACATTGGTTAGATCTCAAGGAGATTGAAACTTGAATATTGTCTAACATTCCCAACATGTTTCTTTCTGCTTCTATCCATCCTACACAGCACTGTGAGGTGAGACGTTCACCTGTAATGTTAATAGCATTAACATCTTTATCTCTGCCTAATGAATGAGAGCTAAGTATCCACACTGGCATTCAGGGCCACTAGAATGTGTATCTAACCCAACATCTTAGCATTCCCATTCTCTATACTTCATTCTCCTCTCAAAAATCTCTATTCATTCTATCTTGCACGTATTCATCCACAGTCCATGCTGTCCAATCTCTTACCCTTCAAGGCCCCAAGGTCTGTCCCATGAAACCCTACTGGAAGCTTTGCCTCTTCCTTAGGTGTGGAGATACACTCACTACTCATTATTCTCCTAGGATCCCTGTTTTATATTGCATGCAGTAATTTTAAAAAGTAAATAAAAGTTGGAGAATAACTATTGATAATACCAAAAAACAATGTACATCTTGCACTACACTAATTCTAGGAATGGAAATGCGATTCTGAAAAAGGATGATGTCCAAATTTACGGAGGCACAAAGAATGCACTAACAAGAGTAAGGGAAAATATTAGAGCATTTGCAGAAAGTTCTACTTTCTGGGATTAAATAATGATGGATAGATTATGTAAATTTAGACTCGGACCTTGGCTCTAAGATCTGAGAGAAGAGAGTGTGATTGCTAATCTGACTACATTCAAAGTCCCTCTGGAGACGAATTCTACTCAAATAAGGAAACACTGATGCTTGCATTTGAAATGAGGTCCTGTTTGCTCTGGAATAACTGGACTAGGGCCACGGTTACTGGGTTGGGGAAGGACATAACAAAAATAAACAAAATCGTTGTTAGTATGTTGCTTTGTACTTGTCTTACCTACTAAATAATAAAATGCTGAAGAAAGAAGATGTTCATGGGTCCATTTCTACAACTTATAGCAAAGGTCTTACCCAAAGTAGGTGACTGATAAAATGTTTGTTGAAATAAATCACTGAATCTTCTCATTTTGAAAAAGAGAAATTTGACTAATTAGTTTAGACAAGCTGTTGCTGACACATCCAAAATATCTCTGGCAACATTCTTCCCCCTCAATCTTTCATTAAAAAGTAGTTACCGGAGCACCTGTATAGTTAAGTCGGTTAAGTGTCTGACTCTATTTCAGCTCAGGTCTTGATCTCACAGTCACGAGATCAAAACCTGCAACGGGCTCTGCACTGGGCTTGGATCCCGCCCAAGATTCTCTCTTGCCCTCTGCCCCTCTTCTGCTCACATTCTAAAACAGGGGGGAGGAAAAAGACAAAGGTATTTACTAAGATCTCTACCATTAGTTGAAACCAGATGCCTAAGCAGAAACTCAGAAGTGCTGTCTATAAAGCAGCTGCCCAAGGTCACCAACAAATATAGAAGAAAACATGCTTCCTCCTCCACGTAACCTGCTTGCCTCCCATAGGCAGAATCTCTCCTTTGTTCCTCTAGTCCTTTCAGTAACTTTGTAATAAAGGTCCTGTATTAAGGTTTCTTTCTTTGGTGGTGGTGGTGGGGGGGGGGGATGTAGTTGTCAAAGATATATAATCTCCTACGTCCAAAATACCCTCAAATTTGTCAGCACACTCAAACCGCAATGGTGGATTTCTGCTTGATAGGCTGTAGGAAACGTGGAACAGAGAGTGCCAAGAACAGTCTTTGGAATAAAGGACCCGATGAAATTGCTCATCAACATATTTGATAGAATCCTTTTCAGGTTTCTCTGAGGGGGCTGTAGCTGATTAGGAGCAACCCAATGAGAATAGTGAGGAAGTTCACAGGACGTCATCTCCCAAGAAGAGTCTGAAAGTAAGATCATTCACTAAATGGAATTGGGAATAAGCTACTTAGTAAGAACAAAAATCTTGAGTATGAAGTTGTACGCATCCAGGTCCCCTGTGGCTTTTGTGCCCAGGAGAATTTTATTATCCAGACAATCACTATGGATAAAAAAAAATGTTTCAGAAATAAAAACTGATGCCACCAAACTACTCTGGTTAAAAATGACAGATGAGGAAATTGTTAGTATTGGGTGCCTTTCTTCCCTATCAGACAGTGGTAACAGTTTAATTGCAGAATCTGTGTTTCACTTTCTGTTTTTGTCCTTGCATTTTATTTATCTACCTGATGATATAAACTCTGTGTTAGTGACTTCACTGCCACCTTCACTTCCTCAGCCACCATGCATGGTGGCCACTAGGGAGATTATTCCATGGGCTAGACAAGATCATGTTCTAAAGTAGGGACTAACTCGAAAACTTATTTATGCCTTCTTAAAATCTCATCTTTTAAAAATTTCTACATTTTTAAAATTTTTTTTTAACATTTATTTATTTTTGAGACAGAGAGACAGAGCATCAACGGGGGAGGGTCAGAGAGAGGGAGACACAGAATCTGAAACAGGCTCCAGGCTCTGAGCTGTCAGCACAGAGCCCGACGCGGGGCTCGAACTCACGGACCGCGAGATCATGACCTGAGCCGAAGTCAGCTGCTTAACCAACTGACCCACCCAGGCGCCCCTAAAAATTTCTACTTTTAACATAGTTTCCACTATTACTATATTAATACAGTAAAGTATATATTATGTAAAAACATATATATATATGCACACACACACGTGTGTTATTTTACAAGTTTAGAAGACCTAAGAGATCAGTAATATAATTCAAGACATTTCTTAGCAACACTGGGTGACTCATCATCTAGTTTCTGGAACACATAATACTCACCCCTGCAGTTACTTCAACCAAGTAGGTGACGTGTGGGACACGTGGGTGGCTCAGTCGGTTAAGCATGTGACTCTTTGTTTCAGCTCAGGTCATGATGCCAGGGTTATGGAATCAAGCCCTGTATCAGACTCCATGCTGAGCATGGAGCCTGCTTAAAATTCTCTCTCTCTGCCCCTCCCCACACTCGCACTCATGCTCTAAAATTTTAAAAAGTAGAGACATGCTACCTTTTGCAAGATAGTTCTGCTAAAATGAGCATCTCAAACCACACCATTCATTTCTCCTCTCCATTCAGCACCACCAAATTGACTAATACACTCCCATCTTCAAGCTCAGTTTCTGCAAATTTCTAAACAGTTCTTGGCCAGGGAAGAGCAGTAGCTACATCCTCACTGGTGGAGTCATAGGAGTTGTCTAACTCAAAGACCAATTTGCAGTGATTCCAGAACTATTCCCCACACGTGTACACTTACCACCACAGACTCTCCTTCATGTCCAATTCTTTTGCCCATTCCTTTGACCTAGACCCCAACTTCAGTCCTCTCACTAGCACTCTTATTTTCCTAAAGGCACTGGAACACCATCCCAACCCACATTGCTCTGATTACTCACCCAGCCTTTGCTGGCGCCCTCCTCTGGTTGAATGAAGTCTATTTCCTTAATAGGACCGGCTAAGACCATACTCCCAATGAGCAATGCCCCTACCTGGACTATGCAAATAGCAGCCATCTAGAAATTTCTACTGCTACTTTCTACCTACATGCTGAGCATCTAGTGTGTTCTAGATACTCCACTAGGTATTGATAATAGAGCACTGAAGAAACCAAATCTGCTCCCGGTACCGTGGTACTTAGCAGAGGCCTCTCTTTAATCTTGATTCTCATTTCCCCTCTAGCTACCATTACTCGACCTTTTGTGAAAATAAATGTGCATGGTGAGAATTGTAATAGATCCATGTGGCCATTGAAAGAACACTATAATGTTTTCCTCCACCAAAACTGACCACTCATCCTACATCTTCAAAATATTTTAAACTCACAGAAATTTCTCGTTTATACACATACGTACACACACACACACACACACACACACACACCAAAAGTACACAGACAATTGCATTATGTTAACTATATAGTTAACATATAGTCTTATGCAGGAGTATGTTCTATACACATTGTTCTACAATTTGTTTGCTTCAATACTGAATTAAAAAGCTCATATTAACACAGCCTTTTTTCTTTCTTTCCTAATAGTTACTTAATACCCTATATAGAAAGAACACTGGCTATCTCCTTTAGGGATCTATTGTACAGCTGAATTAATTCTACTTGTCCTAAATTTTTTTTTCACCAGTTCACCAAAAGTCTCAATAAGCCTCCAAGTCATAGCTACAGAAACTGCCAAGCTCATACACACAAACATGGATGCAAAGATAAAAGTACTTTTTGAAATACTGGGGGGGGAGGGGCGGGAGATGGAATATTTAAAGCTAGGAAAAATGAACACTTTCAAAAATTATCTGATTAAATTATGATTCTAAGATAATTTAGTAGGGTGATTTTTTTTTCAAAATTGAATGATTTAAATCCACAACTTTGTCTTCACTTTTAGTGCATTTTATTTTAAAAGAGAAGTTAGAAGACAGAGTTCAAGCAGGTTATGTTTGGTCTATCAGCTTCAAGGCGAAGACTGCATCCTTGGGTAGGACATTTTGGAACTGCTGCAGACTTTCTTCTACCTAAATGGAGCACTTTTTTGATGCAACTTAGGGTGCAACCGTTAGTTATTTTATGAGAAAATTTATTTCTGTAAGCAACATTTTTGAGAACACACGATGTAGCTCAGTATCCTTGGATTTAGCAAATATAACCTAATAACATATTGAATCCTCGGAGAGCAAAGCAGAAAATTCTAATCTTGGCCATCTTGGGAATGCGCTGGATCTGTGGCCTTCCAGTGCCCAAGAAGCAATCCCTTGAAAAAGGGGAAATGACAAAATTACTTTCAAAATAGGTCTTCATGCTTATGAGGGAATATTTCTCCTACATTATGGGTTACATTTTAAGTATGCTAATTAAGTCATCATTTTATACTAAAAAGGGATGGGATTTGTACCCACACATCATCCCTATAATTTTTGAACATATTTTTTTATCATCTCTAAAATGAGAAAAGTAAATTTAGTATACTCTTTGCTAAGAGATATAGAAGCATTTTGCATTATGTAAAGCACAGAAAACAAACTAAAATGTCAAAAAAAATAGGAATAGCAAAATCACGGCCGGACAACGTGTGAACATGAATGAGTGTTCTTTGTTCCTGCAATGGAAAGTTGAAATGAAATTGTTGGCAATGTCCACCACAGACAGGAAATTGGCATTGACTCCCACTGTTTTTATTGATTGGGTAAGCATATAGAGTTCTTGACACATGATAAAAGACACAGTAGTTGAAACATGCCACAATATCTTTCTCCTAGCTTTATTCCAAAGAAATGCGTATTGGTGATTTTCTCGGCAATTTCCTCAAAATCTCACAGGATTATTTTTTTCACAGGGGTATTTTATATAGGAAGAATAGGCATTATTTTAAAGGATATTTTCCCTCAGTCAACTTTTAAAGGGTAGAAGTATTGGTAGGATTCTAAGACTGAGCAAGGGACTTGTAGCCCAATTTCTAGATTGAAACATATTGTGAAATTTGAGGAATATTCTGAGCTTCATGACATCATCATGAGCCTGCTGAGGTTCTTCCTAATTAAGAAAGATCCACAGAGATGGTTCCAGGCAGGATGGTTGATGTAGCCCTTTACCCACTGCAATTTTTTTTTTTTTTTATGATTTGTTGTTTTTGTGAGACAGTGAGTGGGAAAGGGGCAGAGGGAGAGAGAGAGGGACTCGTTTTTTGTTTTTTTTTTTATTATGAAGTTTATCGTCAAACTAGTTTCCATAAAACACGCAGTGCTCATCCCAACAGGTGCCCTCAATACCCATCACCCACCCATCCCTCCCTCCCACCCCCCATAAACCCTCAGTTTGTTCTCAGTTTTTAGGAATCTCTTATGTTTGGGTTCCCTCCCTCTCTAACCATTTTAGGACTCGTTTGTTTTCTATTGCTGCATAACAAAGTAACCACAAATTCAGGAGCTTAAAATACCAATTTATTAGTTCACAGCTCTGTAAGTCAGAAGTCTAACACAACACAACTGGGCCCTCTGCTCAGAGTCTGACAAGGGTAAAATGAAGATAATCAGATATGCAGAGCTCCTGTTGATGGCTGTGGGAAAAATCTGTTCCATACTCATTTTTATATACAGAGTTCAGTTCCTTGCAGCTCTAGGATTTAGGACCCTGTGTCTTTGCTGTCAGTTGAGGCTGCTTTCAGCTTCCAGAGGCACCCCCTTACTCCACCTACAAGCCAGCAACAGTGTCAAATCGTCCCTGTGCTTGGACTCTCTGATTTCCATTCTATGACTGAAGAAAGCTCCCTGTATTTAAAGGAGTCATGTGTTTAGGTCAGACCTGGCTGTGTCATCTTGTCATCCTTACATCAACTAATATGGCACTTGACACCTACAAAACCTCTTCACGGCAACACCAAGATTTATAACTGATTCAAGAATGGGAGAAGATGTGTACAGTGGCCAGGAATGAGGAGTCACCTTAAAACTTAGCCTGCTACATACCTCCAGACTATCTAAAATTACGTTCCATATACATACATAAGGTTTCATCCTAAGAAATTGTCCTTTTCCCACTACAAAGCTGTGAATAGAGAAGCCATCTGAGATATCACAGGAACTAAATGCATCCTAGCAGGACAAGCAGAGTTCTACAGCCGAGTGTTCCCTGTCTCAGGTCTGAAAGCCAGTACTGGTGATTACCAAAGTCCAGTGTGTCTAACTTCTCCATCAACGTGGCCCCCAGACGTCTTTGGTGGACGTAGAAATCCAGGGTAGAAATACAATGGCATGGTATAATGGAGAACCCTAAATTGATAGCTTTCTAGATGTTTATGTATTTCCATTGCCTATTTTTAATATCTGTTCTTAGAAAACACTGAATAGTATTTTCTAATATAAAGTGCTTAATAAGACAACTAATACTCAACCTCTGGCCCTATGCAGTTCAGGCCAAAAGTAGTTATCAGAAACAAAGATTACATGTATATGTATTTTTAAAATCACGTGGAAAGTTAAGGGCCTGATGTTTGATATTTACATATATTAACATTTAGTAATATCCTACAGCTTTGTAATTAGAGTCGACTCCCAAGTGGTAGAACATAATTGCTCATTTTGTAGATGTGGCACTTCTGGATCAAGAAGTGATTAAAATATTTATACTGCACAGCTTGTTCAGTTCACTTATATTATCAGATTAATTTACTTCAATTCTCTGTGCATCAGTATTTTTGCTTTTTTTCTTCTCAAAAATGGCACTTGAAAGAAAATAGCTTTTCACATACTCTTAACACCTGGTTGCATATTTGAAGCAAAGTGATGGGCTAACTGAGCCTGTTCTGTATGAATATACTGTAAATTTATTTCCTACGTACAAGACGTAAAACTCAAAAGGGACTAATAGTGAAAATCCTTTACAGTAGGACTTCTGTAAGGGATGAAATTTGAATCAGTAATTGGCTAGTGATACACCATTTTGAATTTTTTTTGTAGGAAAATCTTCCATGTTTAAAATATTTCTAATTAAAATGAAGGAAATAAGCTGAACACATTTATTGTCCTGTTTTCTAGTAATGTCACAAACAGTATTCCACTCCCTGTCAGGTGTGCCCACGTATGTCTCCTTTTGGGAATTTAATATTCACAGTGGAATTTATGTGAATACTTTTCTAGCTTTTCTAAATTCATTTCTCTATTTTCTCTGAGTTTTAAGCACTAGATATTTGATTTGGGTAAATACTTTATCCAATCTCTGAACAGACTAATGAAAGTCGCCCCCAAAATCACATTCAGGAAAGATCTATATTTGGAAATTGGTTTTCAAAGAGCTGCATTCCAAATTATCTGTGTTACAAGGTCAAAAGCCGGTAAGGGAAATAATTATCCAGGATTGGGAATGCACAGCCACGGTCTCATCCCCAACTAAGTAAATTAGCTTTGAACACTTCCGACTTAAGGCAAAATAAAGAAGTAGGTGAGAGAAATTTAATTAAGTGACCAAAACACAAGTCAGCTTTTATTAATTGCTAGTGATGCCAGGTCACTAAAAAAATCCAATCTGCTCACAATCTTCGTACCGTCTCTGAAGTATGTGAAGGAAATACAGAGTTCAGCCCAGGGGCCATTGGAGGCGGCATAAACCTTTGAGTCTTGTCGCCCCAAAGAGAAGTACAAAAGATGGAAGAAGTTCAGAACATGGCGGGCCCATTACTACTACACATTCACTGCCCGCAGTCTGACAACCTGAAAGGAAAGAAAACAAAATCTTGTCCAGTCAGACCCGAACATCTGCTGGACGACATTGTGGTAGTCCCTTAAGCAAAATAGGAAACAAGAATTAACTTAGGAAAAGGGACACACCAAAACGTGAAGGCACAAAATCTCTCTAACCAGCCAAAGACCTCTGGTCCACATTATCGATTTCACCTGGAGGCAAAATGTTCCTTCCTGTAACATACTAAACCAAAAGAATAATTTCCAAGCAAAGAGAGATAAAAAGGCCTGCAAAAGACAAGGATAAGAACATGTAAGAGAATCAGGTAAAGGGAAAAAAGAATCCAGAAAAGAAACTGACAATCAACAATGAACACTGGAATGCACAGCTGCTAAGCTGAATTTGTTCTCATTCAAATGGAATCTCTCACTACAAAACAGAAATAAAAGGGTACCTGGCTGGCTCAGTCAAGTAAGCATCTGACTCTTGATTTCACCTCAGGTCAAGATCTCACAGTTCCCGAGATCCAGCCCCAAGTTGGCAGTCCAGAGCCAGCCTGGGATTCTCTCTCTTCCCTCTCTCTACCCCTCCCTCCTGCTCTCATGCTCTCAAAATAAACTTTAAAAAATTTTCTAAGTACAACAAACAAAAACAAAGGAACTTAAATGTCACTATTTTGAATGACAGTGGAATCTCACTAACACTGAGACAAGTCTAGGTCAAGTTGTAGGGTTTCTCTGAATCCCTAAAGTTTGCCAAATTGAGCAACAACAGAAAACCTGGCCAAACTTATGAAGGCATCTGAACAAAAGACCAAGGCCTTCGAGGGGAAAAACCATGGAGTGGGTTTCTCTCCACATACAGGTAGGCATGTTCACACACACCAGTGTGAGTTTTCACTCTTTTGCCCTGATTCCATGCTCCCAGACTCAGAGGGTCTGCTAGGTCTGAGCCCCTCGAACATCACAGCCATCATGGCCACCAACCAGCTTCAGCCCATTCTCTCCAGCCAACTCTACAACCCTGTACTTGTGCTGCCTTCAGTCTGGTTACTTTTTCCATCCGTTGCCAGAAGTCAGTAAAAACAGACAAACGTACAAGAAGATGGTGGTAAACAAGCTCTCCTTTATTTAAAACACACACACACACACACACCGCCAAAAAAAAAAAAAACACCAAGAACACTAGTCCCTGACCTACGGTTTTTGTGGATTTCCGTGGTCTAAGTACTCCCACCATGGTTAACGGCAGGCTGCCAACATGACCTCACCCAATATCAAGCCGGGAAGAGATGCACACATTTGTCTCCCAGGAGCCAATGTGAGGCTTTGCTGCACATCTGAGGGAAAACGGAGCAGCCTAGTGATAGGAGCTTTACAAATTAACAGCCAAGACTTGGGTGCCATGAATGCCATAGAAACCACCCACTAGCCTCCTTTGCTTCTTCACCCCTGAGGTGATGGATTTAACACGCCTCCTTACGCAGTGTCCCTGCTGTCTCCGGATGCGTGTTGTGTTTTGGGTGGGGACACATGAACCTAAATGAGTTCCTTCCTCATCCTGCTCAACAAGGATCCCTACAGAAACCCCTTCCTTTATCGGACAGCTCGGGAACAATAGGCAAAGGAAACGCATCTACGTAGATGCCATTACCGAGTCATCAGACTCATGATTTTACCCCAATTCATCATGCATGCGTCCGTGTACTCATTCAATCCCTCAGCAAACATTCTGAGAAACAGATCTAATGTTTCTTCTCTTGAAAGTTTTTCTCAACTTCCCTTTTTCAGAGTTCTTCCTTCCACGTTCTACACCCACAGAACTTTTTTTTCTGCCTACTTTAAAACTTCCAGCAATCTGAAATCACTTCTTTACCTGCAGGAGATGAAGCTTCTCAAGAGCAGGGGACGTCTTCTATTCTGCTTTGTATGACCAGAGCCTGGCACACGGCCTGGTGCACAGTGTGAGCTCAGCAGCGCTGAAGGAGCCTGGCGCACAGTGGAATGAGTGCTGCCCGGGAAGTCAGAAGGCCCAAGTTCCAGGCCCAGCTCTGCTGCGAAGTGGCTATGACATTCTAATTACTCACCTTCACCTCTCCAATTCCAATCAGCTTATAAAACGTGAAGATGAGCAGACACTTCCAATACTAAACACTTACAAATTGAGCTTAGACTTCTACCGGGATGACACTAATGGCTAATAAAAATAATGGCTCTTCCAAATTCAAGGGAGAAAATAGATATGGTCAATTGAATTGAAAATAAATCCTTTTACACTCAACATCATGTGACTTTCACTACCGTATTGCCTCTCGCTGATCATAGCGTGTAAGGAAAGTGAAAGAGGTTACCTTTAATCCTTAGTCAGCTATTTGTGGTCTAAAATATCTGTTTTCACATTTTCAAGGGAAAAACAGGTGCCAAAAATCCATAAATATTTGAATCTTATTTTTTCCATGACAAGAATCAGATGAATTACTTATTGTGTCTGACAAAGACCACCCCCCAAAAGTCAAATTTTGACAAAATTTTAATGGATGTCAGCTGAAATAATTCATTTACCATTTATTTATTTATTTCTAATCTTTTCAAACTTGATCAAATCAAGTTATAAAGAACCCTGAAGGAGTTACCACCACCAGCGGTTTGCTGTTAAAACCTCGGGGTGGAGGGTGTGGATTAAAAGTCCTGAGTTTTAGCATTTGCTGATTTCCATGGTGAAATATTCCACCAGGGCCCATTTCAACATACGAACAGTCTGCAGTTCACAAAATGGCCAAAGATGTTTAAATTGGCTCTTGTGAGCCGGTAGAAGCTTCCAGCAACCTACAGAAACAAAACACCTCACAAAAATTTATGCTTTACTGCTCTGAACCTTTGCTCCAAAACTTTGCTACTGTAAGTGTAGCCCTTGAACCAGTTGCATTGGCAGACTCTAGGACAAGCGTGGGCAATCTTCAGTGCCAGTTACCTTTTTTGTCAATAAAATTTTATTGAACAAACCACATCCATTCATTTCTATATGATCTGTGGCCGTTTTTGTACTGCAATAGCAGAAACAAGCAGTGTAACAGAGACCGTATGGCTCATAAAACTTAGAATGTTTACTATTTAGCGTTTTACAAAAAAAAAAACAAAAAGGCTTTACCAATCTCAGATCTAGGAGATGGTGGAAATGTAGGTACTCAGGACTCCACACCAGATTTACTATACAGAACCACCTGTGTTTTACAAGGTCTTCAGGTGAATCTCAAGAAGCACTGCTCCAGAGAACACTCCTACGGGATGAACATAGTGAGGACCTAAAAGACCACAAGGTGGGAGCAGCAGACGGGCTACAGAGAGAACAAGAGGAGGTACTGTAAGATAGACTTTGTAAGGAACTGGTTTACCAGATTATGAAAGCTACGAGGCAACTTCAACCACAGGGCAGACAGTCAGGAAGGACAGACGAAAATTCTTGTCCATGAAATGAAGCTTATGACCAAAAGACAGAATCTCCTTGTCATGAAACTCCTCAATTCTACTCTTAAATCCTTTCTACGGATTAAATTGGGCCAGTCAGATGATCTAGCATAATCTCCCCAATCTTAAAGTCAATGAATCATGGCCTTTAATGATCTAGAACCAGCCTTCACGGCAAAACCTAGATCAGTGTTTAACTGGGGACTATCACCTAGCTAAGTAGACACATTACAGCAGAGTAGGAAGGAGCTGTTTGAAGAAAAATTGTATACACCCAAGAATAAATGTGACGATAAATATCTTTAATTCATAGTATTGCAGAGGAATAGGTATGACCCCTTTCACTGTTGCCAGCAGTAAGCACAATTATCACTTAATTTCAAAATCACAAAATGAATTGGAATATAGTCTTCTATAAATTCTATTAAACCTCAGTAAAATCATCTTTCCAATAAATTATGTGGTAAATTTTTGTTTTACGTTAGGCCCCTGAATCATCTACAGTCTCCTAAAGAATTTTATTTTTTATTAATGAATGTTATCAACTCTCTCCATTCGATAATAAGAAATATGGTTTATTGAAAAAAGACACTGGTGCCTAAACCCCAAGGGATTATTCTTGGAACCAAAGACAAAATATGTATTTTGGATATCTTTTCAGTGAGTTAAAATGAAAAAGGTTTCCACTTGTAATGAGATGCTAGTTGAAACAACTCTTTAGAATTCTCTTGGGGTCTTTCCTTGCCAAAGACAGACATAATATTTTCTCATTATTAGCTCCTCAGCTGAAAGGAAACTTGTATCGTGTTCTTTTCCATGTCACTGAGGAAAGGGCATTCTGAACCAGTCATTTAGAGCACCGAAGTGGAGGGAAGATGGCTGAAGTTACAGCGATGCATAATTATTTCACTGGATGAGATTGGCTGTGAACACTCGTGTTGATTCTGCTTCCAGAGAGGCTCTCTTGAGGAATCTGATTTAGGAACAGGGAAATAACCGAAACAACTCTGGTGTCAAGCACAAACACCTCATTCCTGTGTTGTCTCACGGTACAGTTAGAGAATATTTTCATGACCACCAAAAGGTACTATCAAGCAGCCCAGAGTAGATTTAGACTTCAGTCATCTTACCAAACCTATATGTATGATAATCGATTTTCATATTAAAAAAAAATCTATGTGGTTTGAAAGACACCAAGTTTGTTTGTTTGTCTTTTAATATAAAATTTTGATGTCTGGGAACATTCCACATTCATGTCAAGACCTAATTTAAGCGCTGACCCAGGTGTCAAGCTCCCTAGAAGAAATTGGAGGAGACAGAACAGGGGTCCTCAACTGTGAATGCACAATAGAATCAACTGGGACACTTTATAAAAGATCTGTGCTGTATCACATAACCGGTTTCCTTGGGAGTGGGACCCAGGGCTCAGTAAATTGAAAAGCTCTCCTGTCAGAGAAAGACAAATATCATAGGACTTCACTCATGTGAGGACTTTAAGAGACAAAACAGATGAACGTAAGGGAAGGGAAGCAAAAATATAAAAAAACAGGGAGGGGGCAAAACCTAAGAGACTCATAAATGTGGAGAACAAACTGAGGGTTACTGGAAGGGTTGTGGGAGGGGGGATGGGCTAAATGGGGAAGGGGCACTAAGGAATCTACTCCTGAAATCCTTGTTGCACTATATGCTAGCTAATTTGGATGTAAATTTAAAAAAAAAAGAAAAGAAAAAAGGAAAGCTCCCCTGTTGATTGCAAGGTGTAGTAAGGGTGGAGAATGGCTGGGCGGAAAGAATCCAGGCAACAGCCAGCATATGTGGGCCGCTCCCCTTTAACTTAATAGCTGCTGATTTTCAAAGGGAGTAACAGAAATCCCGACTGCCCGTTAGTTAAGCACTAAAAGCGCACAATCTTCAGACTAGAAGCTTGAGGATTTCAGAGGCGTATTGTTTATGATCTCAGCCTCTGACTCGAGGCAGAGCCAAGCCCCCACAGCCTACACCCCCCTCTGGCTCCCAACTCCATTCTGTTTTCCACTAAGTAGAGTACACTTGTAAAATGTTGAGTATCATCACAAATCACACCCCTCCAACTTCAAATTCTGTGATACCTTTGTTCTTCTAAGACCCAACAGTTTCAACCTGACCTACCACTTTTCTTGTTAGAAGTCTGAGTTCACTATCCAGCCTCCCCTTTCCTCCAGCCGTAAAAACCTTCTTCCTGTATCTCAAAATTCAGCCTTACTCCTCCCTGCCTCAGGGTTTTTAAAAAATGGTTATCTTCCCCGTCTATATAGCTCCTCTGTATATTGAAGTTTATTCCGCTGCTCCTTCCCATGGGAAGTCTTCCCTCAACCTCTACATTTTCCTGGCCCTTTTCACAGTTCATAACTGTCTATTTGTTTGGGTAATACAAATGTAAATTTCTCTTGCCACATCTTCAGTCTCTTGAGGGCAGAGGGCATGTTCCTTCTGATGTGGCTTCCCCTCAACACTTAGCACACAAGGTTGAGCCCACAGTAGATGTGGTGAATGAATATTCTTCCTAAGTATTGCACAGGATAATGCAAATAAAGTGCTTAGCAGTTGTAGAAACTGCTTCTACAGTTTCTAGGTGAAGATGTACTTCATCTAGCACAACACCTTAAGTACAACGAAGGAAGTCCTACCCACGACACGTGAAAGTCTACTTAAAACCATTACATATGCAGAACCAATTTGTATACCGGTTAATGAATATTTATATCCTGGGCTACCAACCCAAGTAACTAGCCTATATATTATAAATATATTTGTAATAGTATCCTTTAAGAATTGTTGGAAAAATCTTATGAAAACGAATACAAAACCACAGGCTAAAAATGAGCTTTGTTGGATTAGGAGAGAAAGACTACAGCAGATATAAGACCTACTACACAGTGCTTAAGTGACAGTATTATCCAAACTCGAGTTTTTAATAGAAGATTAAAAAAAAAAACTGTCTGGAAAAGCCGATTTCAAATCGGGGCAAAGGGTTGAGGTCCCAAGCAGCAAGACGACAAAAAAAGGTTCACGAAGTTCAGAAGAATATTTAGCTTCTGAGCAGCTCGGGGTACTCCCTTCCTCAGGATAGTGCTTCCTGAAGTGCCACTGTGGTCTCAAGGGGCATAGAGTTTCAGTGCATAGAGCTGTTTCTGTTTCAGCTGGGTCAAAACAGGTAGTTTCCTACAATTTAAGACTTAAACCAACTACCCCCAACAGAACAGCAATCAAATGATTTAAGTATCTACCATTAACATTTAGGCTCTTAAAAAAAAAAAGAAAAGAAAAAGCAGTAGTACCTCTACAGGGAGTATACTGGATACAGATGAAGCGAGTTGCAACTCCCATCTGTCCCCTTATTTCACTCGCCAAGGCCAGATGAACTCGTGACCCAACGATCTGTGTGTGGCTACAGCAGATGACACAGGAACGTGACGGGGATGACCACTGCTGGCCACCAGCCTGACCTCGCACTGCAGCTCCTCATTTGCAGGACACAAAAATCAAGCACTGCCCAAGCAGTCAAGATACTGGCCAGAAGAGTGGCTCACGTTAGGTTTATTTTTCTCTGGATTCTGACATTGCAAACTGGGGCTTCTCGTTGGCTCTCATCCCCCAAGTTTGCCATTTCAGGAGTAAGAAGTATTCCTGATCGTGGCTTTACTCCTTCCTAAGATTGCTTTTTCAGAACGGACGCCTATTTCTAATTCTCTCAGTGGCTTTTCCTCTGGAACTTACTGTATACGGATTGCCAGAAAGTACAAGGTTTCAATAATCAAAATTTACTTTTTACAAAGTTTACAAAATAATCAAGATTTACTTTAGTTATGCTGGGCTGTCAGCTTCCAGGTATGATATAACAGAAGAAAAATGGATTTGTAGTTATGATGTCAATATCTATGAACCTCTGAAGGGGTTGGCTTAAAAAGCAAAGAATGTGGGGCACCTGAGCGACTTAGTTAAGCATCAGACTCTTGATCTTGGTCCAGGTCATGATCTCACGGTTTATGGGACACAGCCCAGCACATCAGGCTCTGCACTGACAGCTTGGAGCCTGCTTCGGATCCTCTCTCTCTGCCCCTGTCCCACTCTCTCAAAATAAACTTTAAAAAAGGGGGAAGAGGAGAGGGTGGAGGGAGGGGTGGGAGAAGGGAGAAGAAGTTGTTTAATATGAGCAGAAAATTCTTAAGTAGAAATGGAGCTCATTTTCTGTGGCAGAGGTGATGGCTACCCCTGCCATGTGTGGAACAAGGTGCCAGGTAGGACTATTAGTAACGTGTCAGCATTCAGATAAACCCACCTTTCATGCCTCCAGTGTATCCTTGTTTTTACATTCCCTCCAATAAATAAAGGCCCCGGGTTCAACTCTGCGGGTTGCCTCCCATGTATCATTTTAAAGGGGCCACCTTTCCTCATCAGTGCCTAAGCTTGTATGACCTGACCAAGGATGGGAGGAAAAGTTGAGCTCTTCCGGCCCCCTTCCCGGTGGACCTGGGCTTCTTTTCTCGGTTCTATTTGTTAAGCAAATGAATCAATTGACCCATCAACTTGAACAGATATTTTGTTTAGGCAAAACCATCTGGTGAAGAACATCATTTTTTTTGTTTCTGGAGGAAAATCTTACACTACAGAGGCTACGTGCTTTAAAAAAAAAAAGTCAATAGTAACTCTTAAAATACTTCAAAGTCAAGACCTTTTTACACAAATGTATATATGCATACCCACACATAATCACATGAATACATAATATGTAAATTTTATACAAGGTTAAATTTTGAAAAATGTTTAATGTTTATTTTTGAGAGAGACAGAGCAGGAGCAGAGAAGGGGCAGAGAGAGAGACAGACAGACAGACACAGAATCTGAAGCAGGCTCCGGGCTCTGAGCTGTCCTGACATGGGGCTCAAACCCACACACCACGAGATCATGACCTGAGCCGAAGTCAGATGCTTAATCGACTGAGCCACCCAGGTGCCCCATATACAAGTGAATTCTTTTGTGTAGGCTTCCTTTTTATTGAAATATGTCGTCTGGTGTTAGGTTTCAACTTATAGCAAATTTAGAGCATATCATATGGGTAACGGTGCCTTTTGACAGGGCTGCCACTGGCCAAACCTGGGCCAATTTGAGCGAAAATGACAGTAATGGCAAAGATCCCAAATAGAACAAGATACCAGGAGAACACACTAACAAATAATTTAATGAACAGTCCAAAGGGGGAAAGGGAACTATTTCTTGCAGGCAAATTCCAACAAATATAAAAGGAATGATAAAAATAGAAGAACCACCATTTGGCCCAGCCAAGTAATTCATTAGTGAGTGATAAAAGTAGTATACTAACTCATGACAAAAAAAAAAAAAAGTTATTTATATGGTCTCCATGAATCTCCTCAGATATTATGAAAAAAACAAACACAGAGAAACAACAGACAACACCTTACCCAAGTGATTAAAGTTAACATGACCATTAAATGAAGGAAAAAAAAGTCAACATCACAGGTCTCCTGATAGGATACGGTGAGAGGGACACATTATTGCTTTGTGGGGTTCTTACCAAAACTGTACAACATGAATTAAATCCTAAGGACACATCATACAAACCAAATGCAAGGGTCTATTCTACTAAATAACTGGGCCAGTACTCTTCAAAATGCTCAAGGACTTAGAAGACAAAGAGGAACAGTTATAGATTAAAGGACATCAAGACGACATGAAAACTAAATGTAGTACACAATAGTAATTTTGATCCTAGAGTGGAAAAAGAACATTACTAACAGTTGGTAAAATCTGAATAAGCCCTATAGCTTAGTTAACTTTTTATCAAGTTATGGTTTAACACACATCTGATGCAATTTATAGGGTAATGCTCTGTAATGTGTTTACAATTTTGTGTAAGTCTGAAATCATTTCAAAATTACAATTTTAACGTTTTTTGAAAGATACAACTCAATAAGAAAATCTGCTGTTAAGTAATGTATGAACATATACTCAACATCATTTGTCAGTAGAGATCTTCAAGTTGGAACAATAAGGTAACACTACTTAACTATGTAGATAAAAATCCAAAAAACTGACATCATCAACTGCTGCCAAAGATGTGGACAGGCAATCTCATATCGCTGGTATGAATGTAAACTGTGAGTGTAAACTTTGGAACACAGCTAAACACATTTACCCAACTGATGTGAAAACTCATGTCCCCACAAACACCTGCATAAAAATGTTTATAGCTCCCTTATTCTGAATCACCAAAACCTAATCAACCAAGATGGCCTTTGATACGTAAATGGATAAACCAATTGTGGTATATTCAGACAGACTGTTCAGAGTAACTATTTAAAGGAACTATCAAGCCCTTATAAAGCTACATGCTGCATGACTGCAACCGTATGACATTCTGGACGAGGCACAACTATAGACAGTAAAATGATCAGTGGTTGCCAGATGTTTGGAGGAAAGGGTTTGGCAACAGACGGCTTCTCATTTCGGAAGTGTGACATATTAAGGCAGTCTCTTCTATAGGAACTCAAATGCTGAATGAACTCTCAAAAGCTGTTTAACAACAATGAGAAAGAATGGCCTATTAAAATTAAAGAATAAAATTCCACCTAGGATATAGTGTGGAAGAGAAGATGTGCAGGGTTGTTGAACTCTACTGAAAGATGAAAAAGGAACACAGGCAGGGGAATGATAAGGACACGTACTAGGTTTGCCCTCTTTTTCTGCTCTCTAAAATGCAGGTGGTGAGAGAAGTGAGGGCGAGAGGGAGAGATGGGCTGTAAGATTAGCAACATTAGAGGGGGCTCTACAGGCTGACAATGCTTGCTTTGAGTGAAAGGACCACACCTGCTCCAACAGACCTGAGGACCAAATATTGAACATGACAAAGTAAAGAGCTTTACATTAACCTTGTCACATGACTTAAAATTGGTTTCCTCTTCATCCTTCATGATATCCAGGGACCTTATCAGTAGTTGTCAGAATCTTACTTAGTTGAGTACGAAATTGAAAAGGACATTGAATATGAAAACATGATAATGAACCCCACCATTCTGGACTAACCATAACCCATCTCAAGCACAACAGTCAACTAAGATAGGAGAAAAAAACGGGGGGGGGGTGGTATGGGGTTTTTCTTCACTCGGAAGAATGAAAATCCAAAATAATTTTTACATCAAGTATTTAAAATTAACTGAAACTAGGTTTTAGGTCTACCCAATTCCCCATTTCTCTGCTGCAGACACATGTGGATTTCAATCCCAGCTTCACCACATCTTAGCTATGTAACCACAGGAAAATGTGTCATGTAAAAAGTTAATTTCTGCCTTTTTATAACAAGGATAAAATGACTGGCTACTTTTTAAATTTGTTCTTAAAATTAAGACAATGCATGCAATTGTTTTAAAAGTTTGACCATTGAGGGGAGGGGTTAAGATGGCAGAGAAGTAGGGGGACCCTGGGCATTCCTGGTCCCTTAAACACAGCTATACTGAAGGTCAGATCACTGGGACCACTCAGGAAATTGACCTGCAGAGTAACAGAAGGATCTCCAAGGTTGGAGGGAGACAGAATGGCAGGAGCGAGGTACATGTAAGTAAAATGGAGGGAGAGAAAAATGGCAGCGCCGTGATGGGGAGGGAACGCTTTCTATGGAGAGACAAAAGGGAGAGAAAGAAGTGTTGAAGAGTGCATCGTCAGGTTTGTACTAAAGAAAAACCTCTCTGGACCACAGACTTGGAATCAAGTAATACTGGGTGTCACAGGTTTTTGTAAACAGCATGTGGAGCTCAAAATGTGAGGTTCTGGAAGTGTGCGACTTTCCCTGGAGCGAAGCTGGGGCGTCGGCTCCTGGGAGGAGGGCACTGGCCCAGGAGTGCATAGCAGGGTGTAGGGATCTCCAAGGTGCAGTGGGAGAGGGTGTTTCCCTTATTCCTGGAGTACCTTTGGAATACGGTATAATGCCTCTCCAAGGACAAAACACCTCACAGATGCCAGCAAAAGGCTTTTGTCCTCAGGGGAGAGAGGCACATCCAGAATTCCAATAACTTGGCTGTGGCTTCTCACAGTGCTACACCATAGTTTCCACACACACAACAGGCATGGGACTCGTTTTGGGGGAACAAAGGACATCAGACACAGCACACAGAAGCTCAACTCCAGAGAAGCGGGGGTGGATCCATGTGGTGCTGGGTTCTTAAAGATTTCTAGTTTTGAATCCCAGCCATGCACCAAAACTGTGGCTCAGGGCACATCGACTGCCCTCGCTATTTATTATGGGCTTCCTGAACAGCAGGGTTGTGAGATCCCCTCTCTGGGGAATAGAGGGTAGGGGGGCACCATTTCCTCCCTCAACACCGACATGGGACTTCACAGAGCAGTACAGCAGCCTGCAGTGGAGGGCAGGACCTGCTTACACCAAACCCTGTCCCCCGTGCCTGGCAACTGCTTATTTCCTGGGGCAGAACAGACTCAACAGACTCTCAGCCAGCTCAGCAGGGCTCTCCTCCCAACCAGCCCAAGCAGTACCCTTCATGCACCAAGTATACTGAAAATCAAGTGCTTCAAAGCACCACCTGCAGTTCTGGTGGAAATAGGACCATATTTAATTCCCCCCCCCTTCCTTCCCCCATCCCTCTGGAATCAGACTCAGTTTTTTGTTTGGTTTTCATTTTTTAATCAGGTTTCTTTTCATTTTGTTTTTTTTCCTTTTTCTTTAGAATCAGGTTTGTATAGGTTTTTTTGGGGGGGTTTTGTTATTATTGTTATTGGGATTTTCTGTTCCTTTTTCTTTCTGTTTTTTTCTTTGAATCGGTGTTTTTTTTTTCCAGGCTTATTTTAACAAACAAACCAAAGCACACCTAGTTAAAGGTTCAAACATTCCCACTGCAAGCAAGGAGGTGCTCCACAGAGGACTGACCAGTGGGAAAGAGCAGCCAAACCCTAACAGCAGAGTGCACACAGCATGCACCAGAAACACTTCCTGAAGTGCCACTCCCTGGACAGTGTAGACCCTTTTTGAAAACAGCATTACTCTCAAGTGCAGGAAACAGAACAAGCTTTAAAAATACCTAAGGGACAGAAACTTGACCAAAATGACAAGACAGAGGAATTCTCCCCAAAAGAAATATCAGGAATAAATCACAGCCAAGGACTTGCTCAATACAGACATAAGTAATATGTCTGAACAATAATGGAGAACAATAGTCATTAGACTACTAGCTGGGATTGAAAAAAAGCATAGAGAAACCCTTGTTGCAGAGATCAAAGCCCTAAAAACTATCCAGGCTGAAATAAAAAAAAAAAGCTGTAACTGATACGCAAAACTGACTAGATATAGTCACAATGATGACTGAAGAAGCAAAGGAGTGAATAGGTGATACAGAAGATAAAATTACGAAAAATATGCTGCAAAGAAGATGGAAAGAAAACTATTAGATCATGAAAGGAGACTTAGGAAACGCAGGGATTCTGTAAAGTGAAACAGTATCCATATTATAGGAGTCTCAGAAGAAAAGTGGGAAAAGGTAACAGAACATATCATAGCTGAGAACTTCCCTAATCTGGGGAAGGAAATAGGTATCCAAGTCTAAGAGGCACAACAAACTCCCTTGAAAATCAACAAAAACTGGTCAATGTCACAAAGTATCATAGTGGACCTTGAAAAATGCAAAGATAAAGAGAATTCTGAAAGCAGCCCTGGACAAAGGTCCTTAATCTACAAGGGTGGACACGGAAGTTTAACAGCAGACCTGTCCACTGAAACTTGGCAGGCCAGAATGGAATGGAAGGAAATACTCAATGCGCTGAATGGGAAAAATCTGCAGCCAAAACTCTATCCAGCAAGGCTGACATTCAGAATAGAAGGAGAGATCAAGAGCTTCACAAACAAAAACTAAAGGAGTTCATGATCACTAAACCATATCTGCAGAAAGTCTTAATTTTTTTTTAATTAATTTATTTTTGAGAGGCAGAGAAACAGAGCACGAATGGGGGAGGGGCAGAGAGAGAGGGAGACACAGACTCCAAAGCAGGCTCCAGGTTCCCAGCTGTCAGCACAGAGCTCGATGTGGGTCCCAACTCACAGGCCGTGAGATCATGACCTGAGCCGAAGTCAGATACTCAAACGACTAAGCCACCCAGGCACCCCTCTGCAGGAAGTCTTAAAGGGTACTCAGAAAGGGGGGGATAAAAAGCTAGAAAAGACAAGTGAACATCACCAGAGACACCAACTCTACAGGTAACACAATGGCCCTAAATTCCTATCTTTCAATAATGACTCTGAAAATAAATGGACTAAATGCTCCAATCAAAAGATATAGGGTATCAGAATGGATAAATAAACACACACACACACACACACACACACACACACACTTATATGCTCTATACAAGAGACTCTTCAGACCTACAGACACTTGGCAGATAGAAAGTGAGGGGAGGACAACAACCTATCATGATAATGGAGGTCAAAAGAAAGCCAGAGTAGCCGTTCTTATATCAAAGTAGATTTTAAAACAAAGACTGTAACAAGAGATGAAAAAGGGCATTGTATCATAATTAAGGGGGTCTATCCATTAACAAGATATAAGAATTGTATTTATTCCAACTTAGAGGTACACAAATATATAAATCAATTATTCACAAGCATAAAGAAATTCATTACTAATAATATTAGTGGATTTAACACCCCACTTACAACAATGCATAGATAATCTAAGCAGAAAAATCAGCAAGGAAACAATGGCTTTGAATGACACACTGGATTGTATGGACTTAACAGATATACTCAGAACATTTCGTCCGAAGGCAGAATACACATTTTTCTCAAGCGCTCATGGAACATTCTGCAGAATAAATTACATACTGTGTCACAAATCAGCCCTCAACAAGTACAAAAAGATCAAGATCATAAAATGCCTATTTTCTGACCACACTATAAAACTTCAAGTAAACCACAAGAGAAAATTTGGAAAGGCCTCAAATACATGAGATCAAAGAACATCCTACTGAAGAATGAATAGGTTAACCAGGAAATTAAAGAATAAAAAAATACATGGAAGCAAATGAAAAATACCACAGTCCAAACCCTTTGGAATGCAGCAAAGGCAGTCCTAAGAGGAAAGGCTATTGCAGTTCAGCCCTATCTCAAGAAGCAAGAAAGGTCCCCAAAACACAACCTAACCTTACACCTAAAGGAGCTAGAAAAGGAACATCAAAAAAGAACACCAACAGGAGTGAAAATAAGGATTAGAGAAGAAAGCAAGGATATAAAAACAACAACACAGAAGAGACCAATGAAACTAAGAGCTGGTTCTTTGAAAGAATTAATAAATTGATAAACTGCTAAGCCAGACTTACCAAAAAGAAAATAGAAGGGACCCAAGTAGATAAAATCACAAATGGAAGAGGAGAGATCTGGGACACCTTAGTGGCTCTGAGGACACCTTAGTGGCTCTGATTAAGCATCAGGCTCTTGGTTTTCAACTCAGGTCACAATCTCACGGTTCATGAGTTTGAATCCCACATCAGGCTCTGCACTGGAATTGCAGAGCCTGCTTGGGATTTTCTCTCTCCCCTTACTCTCTTCCCTTCCCCAAGTCATGGGGGCGCTCTCTCTCGCTCTCAAAATTAAAAAAACAAACAAAAAACAAAAACGGGGGCCAGGTAGAAAGGGAGCAATCACAACCAACATCACAGAAACACAAACAATTTTAAGATAATACTACCAAAAAATTATATGCCAACAAACTGGGCAACCTGGAAGAAATGGGCCAATTCCCAGAAACTCACAAACTAACAAAACTGAAACAGGAAAAAATAGATAATTTGAACAGACCCATAACCAGCAAAGAAACTGAATCCATTATCAAAAATCTCCCAATAAATAAGAGTCCTGGGCCAGATGACTTCCCAGGGGAATTCTACCAGACATTTAAAGCAGAGTTAATACCTATTCTTCTCAAACTGTTCCAAAAATAGAAATGGAAAGAAAGCTTCTAAACTCATTCTATGAAGCCAGTACCTTGATTCCAAACCAAAGACCCCAATGAAAAGGAGAATTATAGGCCAGTATCCCTGATATAAATAGATGCAAAAATGCTCAACACAATACTAGCAAATTGCATCCAACAGTATATTAAAAAATTACTCATCATGATCAAGTGGGATTTATTCCTGGGCTGCAGGTCTGGTTCAATATTTTCATATCAACAGTTACACCACATTAATAAAAGAATGGATAAGGGGCACCTGGGTGACTCAGTCAGTTAAGTGTCCGACTTTGACTCAGGTCATGATCTCACTGCTCATGAGTCCGAGCCCCACATCAGGCTCTGTGCTGACAGCTCGGAGCCTGGAGCCTGCTTCAGTTCTGTCTCCATCTCTCTGCCCCTCCCCTGCTCATGCTCTCTCAAATATAAAAAATGAAAAAAAAATAAAAGAAAAATAAAAGAATGGATAAGAACGATATGATCCTGTCAATAAATGCAGAAAAAGCATTTGATAAAATACAGCATTCATTCTTGATAAAAACCCTCCACAAAGTAGGGATAGATGGAACACGCCTCAACATCATACAGGCCATACACAAAAGACTGACATCTAATATTTTTTTAATTAAAATTTTTTTTTAATATTTATTCTGGAGAGAGAGAGTGAGACAGAGCAAAAGCAAGAGAGGGGCAGAAAGGGTGACACAGAATCCAAAGCAGGCTCCAGGCTCCAAGCTGTCAGCAAAGAGCCTGACATGGGGCTTGAATCTCTGAGCCATGAGATCATGACCTGAGGTGATATTGGACGCTTACCTGACTGAGCCACCCAGGTGCCCCCCACCCCACCCCCGCAGTATCATTTTCAATGGGGGAAAAACTGAGAGCCTTTCCACTACTGCTAGGAATAAGACAAGGATGTCCACTCTCCCCATTACTATTTAACATAGTACTTGAAGTCATAGCATCAGCAATCGGAAAACAAAAAGAAATAAAAGGCATATAAATTGGCAAGGAAGAAGTCAAATTTTCACTATTTAAAGATGACATGATACTCTATGCAGAAAACCAAAGACTCCACCAAAAAATTGCTAGAATGCATGAGTTCAGAAACATTGCACGACATAAAATCAATGTGAAGAAATCTGTTGCATTTCTATACACCAGTAACAGAACAGAAAAAGAAATCAAGGAATAGATCCATTTTGCACCTGCACCAAAAACAAGGATACCCACGAGTAAACATAACTAAAGAGGTGAAAGATTTGTACCTAAAAACTATAGAATACTTATGAAAGGAATTGAAGAGAACACAAAGAAATGGAAAAGCATTCCCATGCTCATGGATTAGAAGAACATGGTTAAAATGTTGATACTACCCAAAGCAATCTACACATTTAATGTAATCTCTATCAAAATACCACCAGCATTGTTTGCAGGGCTAAAACAAACAATCCTAAAATTTGTGCGGAACCACAAAGACCTGAAATGGTGAAAATGATCCTGAAAAATAAAAATAAAACTGGAGGCATTACGATTCCAGATTTCAAGCTACATGACAAAGCTGTAGTCATCAAGATAGTATGGTACTAGAACAAAAACAGACACATAGATCAACGGAACAGAAAACTCAGAAGTGGACCCACAATTATATGGTCAATTCATCTTTGACAAATAAAGAATATCCAATGGAAAAAAATCTCTTCAACAAATGATGTTGGGAAAGTTGGACGGTGATACATAGAATGAAACTAGACTTTCCTATACCATACATAAAAATAAATTCAAAAATGGATGAAATACCTAAATGTGAATCAGGCAACCATCAAAATCCTGGAGAACACAGGCAGAAACCTCTTTGACCTTGGCCACAACAACTTTTTTTTAATTTATTTTTGAGTTTTTGAATTTATTTTTGAGAGCATGTGAGCAAGTGGGAAGGAGCAGACAGGGAGGGAGGGGGCTGATGATCTAAAGTAGCTCTGTGCTGACAAGACCAAGCCCAACACAGGGCTCAAACTCCTGAACTGTGAGAACATGACCTGAGTCAAAATCAGAAGCTCAACCGACTGAGCCACTGGGTACCTCTGGAGCAACATCTTACTAGACAAGTTGCTGGAGGCAGGGGAAGAAAAAGCAAATATCAAATATTGGGACCTCATCAAGATGAAAAGCTTCTGCACAGTAAAAGAAACAATCAACGAAACTAAAAGGCAGCTTATGGAATTGTAGAAGGTATTTATTTGCAAAGGGCGTATCACATAAAGGGTTACTATCCAAAAATCTATAGAGAACTTCTCAAACTCATCCCCCAAAACGCAAACACCACAGTTAAGAAAGGGGCAGAAGACATGGACACTTTTCCAAAGAAGACATCCAGATGGTTAACAGACACAAAAAGATGCTCGACATCACTCATCATCAGGGAAATACAAATCAAAACCATGATGGGATATCACCTCACACCTATCAGAATAGCCAAAATTAACAACACAAGGAACAAGTGTTGGCAAGGATACAGAGAAAGGGAAACCCTCTTGCAATGCCAGTGGGAATGGAAACTGGTACAGCCCCTCCATAAAACAGCATGGAGTCCTCAAAAAGTTAAAAATAGAACTGCCCTATGATCCAGCAATTTCACTATTAGAGATTTATCCAAAGGACACCAAAATACGGATTTCCAGGGGTACATGCACCCCAATGTTTATAGCAGCATTATCAAAAATAGCCAAACTATGGAGAGAGCCCAAATGCGTCCCTCAACTGATGAATGGGTAAAGATGATATGTGTGTAAACACAAATATGTGTAAATACACACACACACACACACACACACAGAGTGGGATATTAGTCAGCCATCAAAAAGAATGAAATCTTGCCATTTGCAATGATGTGGATGGAGCTGGAGTGTATTATACGAAGTGAAAAAGTCAATCAGAGAAAGACAAATACCATACAATCTCACTCATATGTGGAATTTGAGAAACAAAACAGATGAACATATGGGAAGGGGTGGGAAGAAAAAGAGGGCAACAAACCACAAGGGACTCAATGATAGAGAATAAATTGAAAGTTGATGGAGGGAGGTGGGTACTAAGGAGGCACTTGTGATGAGCACTGTGTGTTACATATAGGTGATGAATCCCCGAATTCTACTCCTGAAACCAATATTTCACTATATATTAACTAGAATTTAATTTTGTTTTAAAAACCTGAGCATAGGAACTCTACAAAAATGTTATTTACTGGTTTATACTTTTATTTCTCTAAATCATGACATGGAGTCAATGAGACTTATATAGTTAGAAAATAAAATGCAATAGGCATCTACTAAATACTGTTTTGTTTTCTATCAAGAGTATGTTGTAAAGTTAATGTTCTCCTACGTTCCTAAAAAGATCTCCCGATAAACCCTTATAATATACATCAATAATATTTTGCACCCGTAGGCTTTTAAAGCATCAGCACAGTGCCTGACACACAATAGTTTATCAATAAATGGTAGTTTAAGGACAACAGTGATGAGGAGAGATGGAATGGGCAAGAAAAGGATATGAAAAAGAATCAAGGACACTTTCTCAGCTATAATTGTACATTATGGTCCCACGAGCTGGTAAGGAAATGTGTGTCATTATAGAGGGACAATGCAGCACAAACTGCTAAAAAAAAAAAAAAAAAAAAGATCAATCCTATGAGATACTTTCCAAGGTGAATATTTTCATTTGAACATCTTTAGAAACTTGAGCTTCTTAATTATCAAGATTTTAACATAATTCTAGTGTTACAGAGCTTTTACAATGCTTTCTGTAGCCTGAGTAGTGTGGCAAATATTCCTGATTCCCTACTGGGAGCATTATTCAGGACAGCTCATTGCTCTTTAACAGATATTAAGTAATTAGGAAGTCTCACATAAATATTGCACTCACATAGATGTGCCTTCTGATGCTTAGTCAAGAATTAGATGTCCACCCTGCAATAGAATTCTATCATTCCATGAACTCGTATCCCCTAAGTGGGTTGCGAGGCGTTTGCATTAAATCCAAAAGAGCACGACCCTAAGGACAAGAATGATATTTAAAATAAAAGTTACACCCCCATCTGAAATTTAAAAGTGAGGACCATAGAGGGACCTAAATGAACTTCTAACGTTTTATTCAACGTGGTAACAGGCGTATGTTGTATGTATTTAGCAATACACATGCATATTGTAACACTCAGAGCAGCCACTAACAAGTACCACTTACAGGGCATGCACATTTAGCCAAATCCTTTTTCAAGATCTCCATGACAACTTTAAGTCCTCTTTATCTGCCTAATATCTATAGTGTCTTTACAGTCCAAATGAAGCGTCCTTCTTCTCTAAAACATTTTCTGATTACCCCAGGGTTTGGAGAGAAAATTCTATAGCAGACTTAATTTGTCCCAAAGACACCGTATGATGGCATACATGGTTTTCTTTTATACACGTTTACCTTCCCAACTAGTTTGGAAACCTAGAATCACTGGAAAAGCTAGTCATCTCTGAATCCTTAGCCCTTGTTCAGTCACTATTTGATAACCATTAAATGAAGGGATACCAGTTCTTGAGTGGAATCTAAGTAAAACTGCTCACACTTCAGAAATGAGGTCACTGAATTATCTGTAAGATCAGAGAGTATAAGAAGCGAACAATGCAAAGTGTGCAATAGCATCTTAGCAGGGTACAGAATGATGGTCCAGTTCCCCTTAACCGAGGCAAAAATCCGACCCAGAAGAAGCTGGATGTAAGATGTGGCCTTGGGGTGAATCATGCCACCTGAGGCTTAGAAGAGACTGAACTTGAATCATCAGATAATGTTACATGACAAGATATGAAAAGAAGAGGAAGTACAAATTACAAAGTGACCCTTTCTTCTGTGCCCAAGGTTAGCATCACCCTCACTACATTTTAAATGCTCGAGTTCTAAAGGCTGTTGTAAAGATGAGATTAGTGTGTATTTGCACAGTACTAAGAAATTCTCCAACTTAATTATAAATAAAAACGGAGACGTCTTATCCTTATCCGTTCCATTCTAACTCAATGTGTTATCCTTCAAAAGGTACTGCAGTTATTTGTTTTATAAATGATGGTTACCAAAGGAGTAGAATATCCCCCACCACATAAACTAGATCAATGAGGAGATGTAACTATAGATGGAAACAGAATTTTAATCAAGTGCCTATCACATGAAATTATTCAAGAGGCAATAAAAGGATGAGGACATAGAAACATTCATTTACATAAAAAATGATCAATATACAAAGTAGACCAGAGTAAGTGAAATATTAGCTGAATGTGAAAGGAAACATTGAAGCTCATATTTAATTCTTCTGAAGTTGGAGCAGATATAGATTTCCATTTTACTTCTATTGAAGGTCTGACCTAGAGCTTTACTTATAAAAGATACAGCTTACAGAGTACATGTTTCCAGTTCTGCAGTGTGTTAAAGAGGGATACAAATCAAAGTGAAAAGAAAAAAAACAAACCTCAGAATGGAAACATCTACATATCTGCCTTTGGAAGAACAGATAAATGGTGATCGTGGGTTATATCTTGCATCACGTTTTCAGCTGAAATTAAGGGCAAATAATATAATGCTCCCCAAGAAATAGCAAATGGGAAATCAAATCTGAGCTGTAACATGATTTTTTTAATCTTTACCCTAAAGTGTTCTTTCCACATTTTTTTCACATACTTTGATCTGTAAAGCACGCAAAAGAATTGAAGTGCTAAAACGTCACCAGAAGAGGTAGAAAGACAACTCAAAGACTTCATCCTTCACCAATGCTATACATTTTTCAATAAAAGCTATCTGAAGGATTCTTTGTAGAAATCGGAAAAAACCGTGGAGAAGAAATGACAGACATGAGAATTTTAACTATCACTCACCTTCTAAACATGAAGTTTGTTACTGATCTAAGCCAGTTACGGACTCCTGTCCCTTTGGGCAGATGTTGGTACCTGCCAAAGACATCTGAGGTAGAGGCTGGCTAACCCCAGCTACCAGGTTAGGAGGAAAGTTACCATGAGACAATCCTGCAATTCTTGAGGCATTAACTAACTACATTCTTACTAGAAATCAAGCCCAAAAGGCGGTCTTACAACCTAAAGCTGGATAAAGCTTCAGTTTCCTATCCTTTTAGCCAGTGTATATATTCCATTGCTGCTTATATTAATTTTTCACTGAGGGCAAACACCAAAATCCAGAGGCAGATTCCCTCACCTAAGGGCTAGAACCAGGCAATCAGAATCATCTAGATTACTCTATTGGACACTGAACCATTGAGATTTATCCAAGGACCTCATGCCTACAGGTTGAAGGTGAAAGCCTTAGTTCCCACCCCCCCATCCACGCCTAAGTAGGAATGTCTGAAATATTTCAACTGATCCATAGATTTACAATACTCTTAGTGTCACCAAGAACCCACTTCTGAAATTCATTTGCTAAGAGATCATTTTCAACAAAAGCTCGTGTCTGATATTCAGTAAAACAATTAGCTAAGAGGACCAGTGCTTGATTATACTTGGAATAAAACACTTCTTAAGTACGTGCTTCCTGATTAGAACCACGCTTAACTCTGATTTCCTTATTAGAACCTACGTAACACACAATTTTCCATTGTTTACCATGAAACACTAGAACTACATGAAACACTAGAACTACAAAGACTTTTGTTCTAAAAGTCATCTATATACAAGTTATAGAAAAACTTAGGACTGTGAGACTTAAATTTGTTTAAATCTAATCACAATTATAACTCTACTCCAAGGCATAACATGTAATCACATAACATTTTGTCATTTTGACCTTTAACAATACACACACACACACACACACACACACTGGTGTATACAAATATACTCGGACACGCAAAACTACCGAGTGACCAAATTTTTTAGGATATCCTGTATATACAAGTCACATCAATATGCATCACTAAATTTCACTGCCTTATGAGCACCACCTGTACATGCAAGAACTTAATCCTTGTTTTAAGGCTCTTCTGACTCCATTATTTCTAGAGTCTCTAGAGGTTTTTCATATGGCATCCATTTTCATAGCTTTGTCACTTGACTTAGACTATTAACCTTATGTCGATCTATTAACTCTCTAGAATGTATTTCCTACCACAGGGCTATTGTGGCTAACACCTGGTCTCAGAGGAGATTAATTGATTCATTCATTTATTAGTTTCAGAAATATTTATTCAGTTCCCACTATGTTGCATACACTTTCCCAAGCCCTGGAGCTGCAGCAAAGGAAACAAAAACATCTGTTATTTCATGGAACTCATGTTCTCTGGAGATTGGGTGGAGGGGTTAACGAAGTAACAGTAAAAAAATATGTCCTACTATCTAGAGAGAATAGAAAGAGGTTAAAACAAGAGAGAATAACAGAAGTGCTGGGATTAAGGAATTTGGAACATCAGAGGGGAGACTGGAGTAAAATCCTGGGAACCAACTGCGGCATGCAGGTCTGTGGATAGCAAATGCACGTGCAGAGACTCCAGTCTGAAGCACTTGTGTAGGGTTCAAGGAATACCCAACAGGCGTGTGTACCTGGAGCAAAAGGAGCTAGGCACAGGTAGAGAAAAAGGAGGCTGGAGATAACTGGAGTCCAGACTTCACAGGGCTCTGTCAGCCACAGAGGACTCTGGCTTTTCCCTAGGTGAAATGGAGACCCACCAGAAGCTTTGCATCAGGGAAGTGACACTTACCTGGTTTTGCCTTAAGCATTCTGGCTTCTATGTTGAGACTATAAACAGGACAAAGGCATGACAAACTCTTGGGCTAGGCAAGGCAAAACAGGACGATATAGACTAAGGTGACAGAGCCAAGTGGGAAGGATGGGTAATGCGAATGGATCGCAAGTACATTTTATTTCTCTTTTCTTTTCAAGTTTATTTTCTTGATAAATAAGCAGGGTAGGTAGAGAGAGAGAGAGGAAGAGAATCCCAAGCAGGGTCTGTCCTGTTGGAGCCACTATCCCGGGATCGTGACCTGAGCTGGAATCAAGAGTCAGACACCTAACCGAGTCACCCAGGCACCCCTGGAACACATGTACATTTTAAATGTGGACTTACCAATACATCAGATATAGGACTTGATAAAGAATTACATCGGATGCTAGTATTTTGGGGATGATGCCAAGACAAGCATCAGCATTCACTGGCATTAGAAGACTAAGGGAGGAGACTACCAAGGGGAGGAGAGATTGCAGATAAAATGAGAAGAGGCCCACAGACTCAAACTTAGGGATCTCCAATATTTAATGTAAGAAAGAGGAGAAGGACCCAACAAAGAAGATTGGGAAGGAACAGCCAGAGAGCTGAGAGGAAGATCGGGAGAATGTGACTACCCTTTCCTCATACCAGCCTTTTCCCCCAGAGCACAGCTCAGATCAGGCTTTCGTGTGTTACTCAACTTTAGGAAAAGCTCAAGGATAAGAGAATTCAAGGATGAAATAAATGAAGGATGAAATGGGAACAGTGACACTACCTGATGGACCTACACCTCAGGTGCAAAGCCAACCTCCTAGGATACTGTGGTTCAAGGTTACCACGGTCTAGCACTCAGCTCTCTTGTATGCAGAACGCCCTCCGCACAACCGCCTGCCCCTTGGGGGAAACCCGGAGTATGACCAGACTCCCTGAAACAAGACCAAGGAGAGGATGAAATGAGAGGGGAAATGAATTGTAACACCGTGTCAGTTTACTGCTCCATTTCCAAACCTCATTTCTTATCATTCAGAGGATGTTGGTCTCCACCCAAACTAACAGTGGCAGCTGAGTCTTCCTTCATATGCTCCTGTGAGCCTTACTTTCTGGCTTACTTCTAGAATATTTGTTCAAAACACAATAGACCAGCATTACTGTAAGCGATAAGCCTGGGCTAAAAGGTAGACGCGAGGTCTGCTTTGATTTTCCTATTCTAAGCCAGAAAATCCGAGGAAGGGAAAAGGTCTGTGAGTATTAGCATTGCTCCCAGCCCTCATTATGCCGTTAGTATCACCACATGGAGACACTGCTTGTTCATCCCCTAGTCCTCCTTCCCGTCTCCTATGAAGAAGATGATTTAATTTCTTTTGCCCTGCAGTCTTAGGGGTCTCAGCTGCTTGTCTCCTGCAAGGAGGATTACAAACATCCTCAGTTTGCAGCCATAAATTCATCCTCAAGAAAGGCACGTCTCCACTGGGAACACAGTCTGCACGGGGGACATGTATGTATCTGTTAAAGAGTCACTGTTTGGGGAGGTCCTTAATGGAATTCCCCCTTCTAGGCTTAAGCCTTCTTCATATTCAGCACATGATAACTGTGGGATCTTCCCTTTCACTGGAAGAAAATAAGATGGCAAATTGATCCTGTTAACTACTATGCTCAGGAAGTCAAATAAGACTTCCACACCTATTTAAAGAAAAAAATTGCCTTATTGCAATAAATGAGCATATAATGCTCTCTGAAACGAGCCCTGCTGTCAGAAAACACATTTCAAAACTCAGGCCAACTTCCTGTTTAATATCACCTCTAAAGTGCATCCATTCGTTCATTAGCTTGTGCCAGGTCCTCCTCTCAGCACTAGGAATAATGCAGCACATGAAGCAGACAAATCCTTTTCCTCTTCTAAAGGATATCCTAATAGAGAGAGGCAAGTACCCAGAAACCTTAACAGTTGTCTGAGTGGAAGTCAGGACAGGCACTCATTTACGCCCAAGGCTGGATCAAGAGACACCTGCGGGAGTGTTGCTCTGTCCCTCTGGGAGTTGAGCAGGAAGTGAGTAGTTGCACAGGATGCTACCTCCCACCAAGCTGGGACAGCCACCGCCCCCTGGTGCTCAGGCAGGGACCCGGAAACCTGTCAGCTGCTGCACTGCCAGCTGACACCGCTCTGTAGCCCAGCCACCGGACCTCAGCGACAGGGACAGATAAGCAGGGGACGCCGGGCAGAATCCCAAAGAAAGAGATGCTGCTAGAACAGGTCAGGTGAACATTGCAGACCACACCAGCATGACCAAACACAGGACTATCATAAGTTTGTCACGGGGTGAAGGTCATGTGAAGGCAGCAAAGACTCAGCAACTCTGTCACCCACACAACTACAAATGAGCAAGTAACTGAGAAAGACTATCCGATTATCAAATACTCAGAAAGGAAATCTGAAATAGACAAGGAAGAAAACAGGGAGGAACTATATTCGGTTACATCAAAAATGATGAGGAATTCTGAGAGTTAATATAAATGCTAAATAAGAGTTCCTCAGTTTTTTAAAGACTGATTTCAAGTACATTCTCATATTTTGAAATTCAATGAACTAAAATATCAGAATAAAACTCCGACTTGGGGCCACAGAGAAAGAGGAAATATAAGCATTTCCAAGTGTTCACAGAGTAGAGAAGGCAGTTGGAGGAAGTCGTAAGAAAGAGTTCACCTTCCTAGGTCGAAAAGAGTGAAAATCAGTATCCTGCAGACATTTAAAGAAATATGTACAATTATGGACACTGGAAAAGGGACAGTGTGCAGCAAGTCAGACGGCTACACAATACATTTCCAAGCAAGAACACTTTTGACAGCAAGAAGGCTCTAGTAATGATTACCCAGGATTATGGGTGATGTGGGAAACCAAGGCCAATGAAAAATTGAATTTCCTTACTGCCTACAACCCATTGACAAGTCCTTGAAACAGACAGAGCAACATTCATTTCTCTAGGAGCTCAGCTGCCTCAATGATGACACCTTGCCAAGGACAGAAGGGAATTTTAGCTTAACATTATCCTGACCCCACCCCCCAGGATCCTATAAGTATACTTTAATATTTAAAAATTCCTCTAGAAACTTCTGTTATCTCTACCCCCAAATATACATTAGCAATCATCTTCCAAGCATTTGGCCCACTGACAGACCTCTGAAGGGTCTCATGACTGAGGTTTTACTAGACAGTAATAAATGACTGCATCTTAACAATACGTAGTCCCCTCAAGGTCCTGGAAACCTTGCTTCCAAAATTCCTTATAGACTTATGCTGTCCCTAACCCCCCTCCCAACCTGAAAGTATACCATCAGTCACTCCTTACAACCCTAGTGCAGCTCTCTCTGCCCCCAGGTCCTGTCCTCATGCTTTAATAAAACCACCTTTTTTGCACTGAAGACATCTCAAGAATTCTTTCTTGGCCATCTTAGGCTCCAAACCCCAATACTTCAAGCTACATCAATGGGCATTAAATAGACTTTTGAGAGGCTACCTATAGAGTACAGCTACATCAACCAAAAAGGAATGGAAAGTATGGGGAAAAAAAAATCCAAGGGAACTCAAAACAAGTAATAAAGCTAAGGAATAAAAGAATAAAATCAAGTGCGTTAAATTTTACACATGTGAGCAGAAAAAAAATCAGTTCAAAGACAGACTGTAACATTGCTTTAAAAAACAGCTCTTCACAAGCAAGTGTCAAAAAAATATTGGGGTGGACAAATGAGGATCACGAAAAGGAAACAAAAAGCACAAGTGGCAATGTTGCAGTCAGACAAGACAGGATCAAGGTCAGAAGCACTAAATCTGATAAGGAAAAGTCATTCAGTAAGGGGAAAACAGGCCCAATGGAAGAAGGGAATCTAGCAGCCAAAATCCAGGAGACAAAAGAGCAGTTACCAAGATGAAGCAACAACTCTTACGTAAACAAAGAACACTCAGAAAAGATACAACTCCAGTAGATATTTCCTTACATGTCTCGAGATATCTGGAATAATACAAGGGGACAGAAAGGGATTTTAATAGTATAATGAACAAATCTGAATAAATAAGCTCATAATGTATAAGTGAAGATGCACCCACTTTTAGGAGTCTACAGAAGATTTTAACATTTAACCCTCTATTTTGCTACAAAGAACAAATTAATAGTTTTCAGTTCACTTTCTCCAGTAGAATCCAAAAAATTATAAATATGTAATATAAAGGTGACCCAATAGATTAATTCTTTTGATATTTAGATTCTGTTCCTAAATTATCCAGACTCAAAGAGGAAATAAACATTGATACTGCAAGATCTGTTCTCACAAGGAAATATTCAGCTGTAAAATTCTCAATTTAAGAAGACTAAAAATACAGGCAATTAGCACTCACACTAAGAAACACACTAAAAAATGGAAAAAAAAAAAAGAAGCAAAGGGAATATAGCCAAAAGGATAAATTGATGAAACAGATTTTTACAACAAAAGAAGAAATGTAATGAAAATCAAAGTTGTTTTTTAAAAAATGAAAATAAATTTACTTGAAGTCCTAGAAACTGCATTAAGGACAAAAACAAGTAATATTGTAGAATTATAAGGAGAAGTAATTGGACTGTTCCTACTGAGAGATATCCTAAAGATGGGGACAAAAAGAAAAAAACCCTCTTCAAAGTAACTTTAAGTAATCCTACTAGTTACAAAATATTTAACAGATGGGGATATAACAAATGCAAATAATAATGCTAAACAATGATTTTAACATTAAAAATTATTAGACAACACTTATTGAATGCTTTTGATTCATTCACTGGTCTAAAAGTTTACTTATTTGTATTAAGTAAACTGAGGCACCAGGAGGTTGAATAGTTCCTCAAGGTCACAAGGTTATGATGTGGTAAATCCAGGACTGAAACTCAGACATGCTTCAATGGATGTGATACACCAATTATAGCAGGGAGTTTTATAAATATAAGAGTGACTCCATAAACAGTATTTTATAGAAACCTGTAAACAATTGATTTGCGAACCACTGTCTGTGACTACTTATAAACTATTATAATGTTGAACTGAAATTTTAATGAGGACAGAAAATAAACGTATAATCTCCATGACTCACACAAGCCTGTTCTTGGGGTTTGTTTCCATCACTAGAGTAGGAGGTATGCCTTATAACCTTTCCAGTTGATCTTAAATATAAACTTCCTCTAAACATTTCAGTCATATCAAGAGGTTCAAGCCAGTCACTAAAATATATAAGCTAGTGCTCAGTACGTCTTCAGGCTAGTAGAGCACAGAGTGGATGGGTGAATGATCTACACATAATTCTTCTTGGGTGGTCCTGGGACAGTAGCCTCTGCAGCACCTGAGAACCTGTTAGAACTGGACCATCTCACGCCCCACCCCCATATGTGGAATCAATCTGCACTTTAACAAAGTCTCCAAAACACTAGACTATAGCTTTGCCTTATGTCTGTCATTATAATGAATTTAGTCTTTCAAAAAGATTAATGTCTGGATCCCAGTATGAAGGGATTCTGGTGTAATTGTGGTGTGGGCACTAGAATATTTAAAATCTTCCCAGAGCGCCTCACATGCAGCCACTGGTCCACCTCTCTTTCCCCTACTTTTTTCTGGTCTTCCTCCTTCTCCCGGCCCCCTTGCCACCCTCATTGCCTTTTTCTGGATCCTCCAGGGTTGGAGCTGTGGACAGAGAGAAGGGCAGAGAGGAAATCCAGCATAGTGTCTCTAGGAATGACAGATTCCAAGGGGATTCTCAGTCTCAGCATGTTTTTGTGCCAAGATACTCCTCCAATACTTCCCCCTCCCTAGGCCCCCCTCCGCCGCCTCCTCTCTTCGAGTCCCTCTGAACTCAGTCTGTCCTGGGAATGCTCCCCTTCAGCTGGCCCACACTTAGCATCTCTCTTGGGGAATATCTCTAGCCTCTTGTGCCTGAGGTTGCCTTTTTTTGGGCAAAGTCTCCTTAAGATTGTATCCAGAATGTTGCATTGCTTAATGCACATCTGGTCCCCAGAAAAACATCTGTGCTGCTCACACAGAAGGAAGCCCGGCCAAATGCAAATATCTCTATTCACTGTGATGGCAGGCAGCAATTTCCTGTGGTCCCAGTGCTATTTAATGTTCCACATCAGGGATGTACCAGTCCCTTTGCTTAGTAGCTCTGGGGGCAAACATCAACCTCGCTCTTTCTAGGCTTTGGTTGAAGGCAAGCACCTCCATGACGCTATGTTGGGAATGAAACGAATGGAGAAGATGGTATTGTATGCAGGACAGGGGGGGTCACAGCTAACCATGCTCACCCCCCCCCAAAAAAAACATCTCCAACTTTATACTTCCAAATAGTCTAGGTTTGCGATTTCACAATGTGTCCCATTTCACATTTGTGTGTCCTGTGTTAGTTGCCAATTACCTCTCTTTATTTTGAAGAGAAAGCACCTGGCACCTATTGTTTGCCTTGGAACCCTAGCTGAAACTGAGCCATTAACACTTCCAGTCCAGTGGCATCATTTGCAACTACGCAGATGGAACTGGAGGGTATTATGCTAAGTGAGATTAGTCTCAGAAAGAGAAAAAAATCATGACTTCACTCATAGGATGACTTTAAGAGACAAAACAGATGAACATAAGGGAAGGGAAACAGAAACAATATAAAAACAGGGAGAGGGACAAAACAGAAGAGACTCATAAATATTGAGAACAAACAGAGGGTTACCGGAGGGGGTGTGGAAGGGGGGAGGGCCTGAATGGGTAAGGGGCACTAAGGAGTAGTCCTGAAATCATTGTTTCACTACATGCTAATTTGGATGTAAAATTTAAAGAATAAACAAAATTAAAAAAAAATTAAAGGAGGGAGGACTGTGATCATTAAAAGCCTTTTTTAGCACTGATAAAGTAACAGGAAATTGAGGACAACACAGTTTAAATATGGGAAGAAAAATTTACCATAAAGAACACTGTACATGGCACAATGTTACAGGCATTTCAGTTAAAATCCAGAATTAAGGAAAACACCTAGTATTATTGCTAGATTGATTATTGCTCAGCATCATCTTTTGAGTTCTAATGAATTCTATGATATGACAAGAATTAAATAATCAGCACAATCATTGGAAAAAACGATGTTAATCTGTTTCCAGGGACGATACTCCTATAAACCTAAAAATCAAACTGTAGGTTAAAAAAAAAACAAAAATAACACAAATAATGATACTTAGTAAATGACTAAAGTTAAGCACTCCAACATGGAAACTGGTTTTTTAAACTGTGTTATATTTACACATATTCATCATTAAATAAAAACAGTTTGAATTACTTAGCTATGGTTTATCCATAATATATGAAAAGAACCATGCTATTGAATAAATATGTATGCAAATGAAAAGGCATCAATGTTCATTAACTGTAAAATTTAATACTCAAACTATTTTTTAAAAATTACATACATAAATTGATCTTAAAATTCATATTGAAGAAGACAGAATAGTCAAAAGTTCCAACACTGGAAAATATGGTCAGGAGCTTGTTTTCAAAGATATTGAAATATACTATAAATATGTTGTAATTAAATCACAATGAAACATAAAAAGTGGAACACAATACAGAAAACAAATATAGATCCTAATAATAAATACAACGTATGGTATATCAATACAGTGAAGAAAGGCCAGCTTAACTACGAAATAAATAGTGCCAATAAAATGCACATCAGGAAGAAAGTTAACATACAGCATTTTCTCACTTTATATGTACTGTATATATTTCAGGTAGAGATGGATATATATTCTGTTGAGATAATTACTTAAAATGTAAAAAGAAAGAAAATCTTCAGAGAAAAACCAGAAAGCTATACTCACTCTATTATTAGAAAACTAGAAAGCTTAGAATCTCTGAAAGAAACTTAATTGTATAAATAGATCTGACAGGTTTATAAAGATGTTTTTGTAATACAGGTGGAAGACAGGGTAGGTAGAAGACAGGGGAGGTAGAAGACAGACAGGGTAGGTAGCTATAATATGCAAAAAGCTCTTACCAACTAATAAAACCAAAAATAAGAACTATAAATGGAAAATGCAAAAGTTCAAATCAAATTTGTCACTACAATATGAAAAAATGCTACTAGGGGAGATTCCTGGTTGAGAAATAAAGAGAACTGTGTGATGTGAGGAGGTACAAGGTCTACAAATAAAAGCATTTCAGGCACAAGAAAGAAAAGGTACAAAGGCCCCAAGATGGGTGCCTTAGATGTTAGACAAAGGTCAATGCAGCAGGTGTGGCTGAAGAATAAAGGAGCATGAAGGAGAGGACTAAGGACCTGGTCAAAGAGACAGTAAGGACCCAGAGCATAGAAGACCTTGTAGGTCATTGGAAGAAGTGTGGAGTTTATTCCAAATGCAATAGAAAGCTGTTGAAAGAGAAGACATAATCTAGTTTTACATTTTAAAAGAAAGGCTCTGTCTACCAGTGGGGAAAAACAAGAACAAATCCTAGCCCATGGAGACTTGTGACATTCCAGATAACAGAGGACAACGGCCTAGAACAGGGGATAGCAGAAGTTCCCTGGGCACATTCCTGTAAGTGCAAGAGACAGGGTTTAGATCTACAGAAGATATTCAGTTTTAAAAGGTCTACCAGTCTCCCAAACCCCAGTGACACACAATTCCACCATCAGTAAGTAAGAGTTCCCCATCACTCTGGGACCCCTGATATTATCAATGTCCTGCCCCCCCTTTTCTTAATCTAGTAAATTCTTATCTCAGTTTCTAGGATGTGCATTCCCCTAGTTATGAAAGACACTGAATACCTTCTCTTTAATCATACATTTATTGCCCTCTGCTATGAAATCATTCATATTTTGCCAATGTTTTAACTGACCATTTTTCTTGCTTCCTTTCACAGTTCTAAGACACGCGTATTTATCAATTATGCAGGTTGCAAACAACTTTTCCCAGTTTTGCCTTTTCTTCTAGGATTGGCTCTCCATGTTTCTTGTTCAAGAAGGCAATTCCCTAACCCACGTTGCCAATCCCAAACCTACACATATCGAGTGTCCCTGTGTGCAAAGACCTCTACAAGTAAACTGACCATTTATGATGTCTTGCTCTCTGCTACATCTCAAAGTACTCACTTTTTACCCCAAAGTAGCAACTCACCATGATATTAGTTTGCCTATTTTGAGGGCTTTGCTCTTCCACGTACAATTAAAATCGCGTTGGATCCATAAAAACTTGGCAAAATAATTAAAATGGAATACCTCATCACCTAGTTAACATTATCTTCCATGGTTTTCAAAGTTTTTAAAGTTCCTGCATTACAATCTTGTACTTTTCAGATTTTTTACTGTTTTTGTTGCCTTAAAATTGTACTTATTTTACAGTTATAATATTGTTCTCATGTTTAAAATATAGACTCATGCACTTTGATGCTATTATCTAGATAACTGCTTTCGTCTAATTCAGTAATGTAAGTTTATGTTCCTGTGTTTTCTGCGTTGATCATGTACAAATAGATTTTCCTCCTTTGAAACCCTTCCATGTTTTACTGGTTTTACTGCAGTGAGTAGTACCTCCAAGGAAATGTTTACAAGCTCTGATAACGGGTATCATTTTAATAATTTTATTTTAAAATAATTTTATTTTAAAGTAATGCTTTTAAATGTTTTATCATTAAGAATGGTCTAAAAACTTTTGGTAACCATTCTTTTCCCATTGAATTCACATCTAATCCAATTACAGTAAGAATTTTTATCATGAAGACGTATACACATTTTTTTCATAAATTGAGGACTTTGTAAATAGATGAAAGGAAACAAACCATAAACATGTGTGTTATTCCTGAAATAAACTCAATTGATCGGGATTCAAAATTTCTATATGTATACTATATGTTACACATATAGTATATTATATACATGTTACATACACATTATATATATCACACATACACACACACACGTGCTAGATTAGGCTTGCTATCATTTTAAGAATTCTTCCATGCTCAAGAGGGAGACTGACCTGTAATCTTTCTCATACTGTTCTTTCCAGGATTTGGAATCAAGAACGTCACATTAATTTCAGACTATGCAATGGAAATCTTATTTTTCTAGACAAATTTATAGATACCTGGAATAATCTGGTTTTTGAAAGTGAAGTAGAAATTGCCTGAAAATTCATTTGTGCTCATTGCTTTAGTGGCGATAACATTTTTATCTACTCGTTTTATCTATTTAAAGCTCAGACTTACTCATGCTGTCCTCTTTTTGGACCAGAACTTGTCCATATTCCTAGCAAATAGAGTGGCCTACAAATTTAGAAGATTCTCCTCATTTTTAAAATTCACTGCACCTATGTTCTCCTGTTAATTGTTAGTATGGTTTATTTAGGTCTTTTCTCATTCTCATTCTACAGGGCTTTTAGAAGTTATTTTTTTAATTGTAGCTGAGAACAGACACTACACTTGATCTTAGCCAAAAGACAGAGTCAATAACATTGTATTTACTTTGGATGGTGACAAATGTTAACTAGACTTTTAATAGGGATCCTTTTGAAATGTCTAAAAAATATCAAGTCACTAGGATATATGACTCAATATTGTATATTAATTATAACAAATAAAAATAGAGGTAAGTTACTCTTCTATATGGCCTTTTATCTATTCTTAGATTCCTGCCATAATCCAAACTTGGTTATGATAGTTTATGCAGAAGTTTCTTCTTGTACGATTATCGCTTCATGATGGTCTAGTGTTTACAAAGAAAACTTTGAGGCTGTTTCTCTTTACTGCAAAATTATTCCATAAAATAGAACACACATACTCCACTTTGCAATTTTATTACTTCTGTTTTTATTTCCGGTTTTAATGGTTATAGGATGGTCAGCCCTAGTATTTTTAGCCTTTCTCCCTCTCTAATGGAATTATTTAAATATATAAAATAGCCCTTCAACATTTTTCATTCATCCTCCAAGTTTCACATGTAGTATTTTCATCAGTCTTACAGATTTTTAAATTCCCATTTTCATTAATAAAAACTACTGTGGTACTACTGTAGTTCCTGAAGTGCATCCTGTAGAAAGCTACTTAAAAACTGTAATAAAACAACTGTAATAAATTGGCTCAATTTTGTAGGAGAAAATGTATTCACTCTCCTACATTTGCTGGAGGCACTATTCAAGGTTGTCTTTTGGTCTCCATTATTGTTTGAGAAAATTGTTGCCAGTCTATTTCTTCAGATGTGGACCTAACGTTCCTATTGAACCTTCCAGGTCTTCGTCTTTGGTGCTCCAGTTCTATGACGATGTGTCTAGATGTGCACTTACTTCCTACTCATCTTGCTTGTTATATGCTGTGCTTAATATACCCGTGGATCCTGGTCTCTAAATTCTGGAAAATTCTCAAGCACCATTTCCTCAATTCCCTTTCCTCTATTCTTCTTTCCTCCTGAAACTCTCATTAGCTTTAAGTTTGATCTTCTCATTACATCCTCTGATTTTTCAACTACTCTTCCAAATTTGTTAGCTCATTGTCACTCTGAAGTTTATCTTGACTTTTTTCCAAGATATTTACTAATGCTCTTTTTTGTCTAAAAGTATTATGTGTGCCTCTGTGTGGTCCCTGGATGTTTGACCTGGCACCGTAGTAATTAACATTCTGTAAATTATCTTGAAGGACGGCGGGAATCCTAGAGAAGGCAACCTCCCTTTGCTGTGGGCCTGAAGCTTAAGGTTCTAATCCCAGGGCTGAAACCCATCTATGCCTCAAAGACATCGCCTCACTTCAGCAGTTACTTAACCACTGTCCCTGATAAACTACTTCCTTTTGTAAGTGAGAGAGGGCATTTTACTTCTTTAGGAGACTGGAAATGCTGTGAAGAGTACATTTTACAGTTATTCTGGTATGTAACTGCATTGCAGCGGGAGTTCCTTCAGGATATTTAGGAACACTGGGAAAAACACAAGTTAGAGACCTTTGAAAACAGACGAAGTGTATGGGTGAGCTTCAGTTTCTGTTGCTATAGGGTGCTGGGTCACAGAACAGTGCCACTTTGTCTCATTTCAAAAGGATCAGAGATTCTTCATCTTTGTCGTCACTAACCATTCAGAGTCTGATGAAAGTGAGTGCTCTTATGTCTACAAAAAGTGCAAACATGGATGATTGGTATTTTGCATATAATTTCACAGGGGTTGCAGACACTTGAAACCTATCCACGGACCTTTATGAATCCAGGTTAAGAGATTCTCTATGGGGCAACTAACCAAGTGCGTAAGATCATCATGAATGACATGTATGAGGAGATAGAGGGTCAGTACTCAAAGAAACAAACCTGCTCTTCCCCCCTGCCCCCAACATTTCCTTCAGCATTTCTTTAAGGCAAGGCAAATCAGAGTTCAAGAACTGTGATTCTGTACTATTAATATGGTTAAATTGTTTTTTTAAGAAAAGTAAGAAAAAGCAATTATATCCCTCAGGGAGTTAGGCCATTAACAGTTAAAGTCATGCAGATTCTTAGCCCACTGGGATTTAAAAGCTATAATGGTAGCATTTAAGAGACAAAGGGGTAAAGGGGAGTGGGGGCGGGGATGAGGCAGGCAACTAAGACAGTTTGCTTGCTTTCCTAATGGGATAGCCTTCCATTTGGCCCAAACTATAGTGCTACCATTAGGAGGCTGATAAACATTTCCTTTGCAAGGGATTTCATAATAGAGATAGCAAGGAACAGGCTGACGCAGGACATGACAGAGGAAATTACTGAGACAATACTTGATTATGTGTGGTCACACATAAGGAGTTACATCAGGAGAGGAAAAGCAGAGCTGATGCCAGAAGGGTCCCTTAGAAGACTAGCACCATAATGGACTCGGTCATTGAACCAATGTCCGCGGAGGAACGCTGGCTCTCATTTGTAGAGACGCAAATCGGAGGTGCTACAAGGAATGTGCAATTACTAACGGAATACTAGAGCTGGTGGGGGCTTTCGGGTTTATGTAAATCAGAGTGAAGTGCAAGACGACTTCTAAAATAGCCCTATCCATAACTCACCTGCATTCCAATAGATCTTTTCACACTGGCAAGTATTTCAAAACATAACCTGAAACTCCCAAGGCCTTTTCACTTAGGAGGGGAGACCTCTGGAGTTGGAACACCAAAGTTTAATTCCTAACCTCCCTACCTCTGCGCTGCCGGATTTGACAAAAGTAGGCAGACAGGAGCTGGAGGCAAGGGGTAATAAGCTTGAGGGCAGAACATCCTGACCTTGTGGCTTCCAAGACCCAGGGGGCTGGGAGACACAGGAGAAAAACCCTGGCTCTTTTCTTTCACCTCTGTCCCAGGGTAACTGCAGACTCCTTATGATACATTTGCGTTGCAGTTATAGCCCCTCCAGTGGGGAAAGCTGCCATGACAGTTCCAGTACAAACCTCGTAGGGTCAAAAGACAAACAACAACAACAACAACACGAAGAACCAAAACCCAAAATCCAAAAAACAAAGCAAAAAATCCTCCCAACCTGCAGGAGGAAATCCCCCAAATGATTGGAAGCAGCCTCCAGTACACACCACTCTGGCCAGAGACACAAGTCAGCTCACAACAAAGCCAAGCACTGCCCCTCCACCCCATAGCCTCAGGGCAGTTACCACCTCTGGCCTGGCCCTTTCTCCCACCTGGAGAGTGGACTCTCGGCCTTAAGAAACTGCTCTTTGCTTACCGCTTTCCTTCAGGCTGTCTTTATTCAAGCTTGGATCCTCCTGTGAATCCTTTCACCAGGAACCCAAGAACAGAGACCTCCATTCACACAACACAGGCTCTCCCACCTATGGTAACAGGGTCACCTGTATTTCTGACATTCCAGAGCTTCGGTTTGCATCAGGACAACGGAAGTATATGGATATATAAACGTTTCTGCAAAGATTAAAAACGGTAATCATGGGAAATATATAGTATCTGGCTTGTAAGAAACATTGAATAGATGTATTCTACCAGTTTTTTATTATCAGTACTGATTTTACCCTACTAACTCTACAAATGCACTGTAAATGCTTGTAAGTGCTATAAATGATTTTAGTGGCTGACCCAGCCTCCAGCAGGGGGATCTTGGTCAGCATCCGGATGCATCTATGGAAGACTATCACACCTTCAGCCATTATCTACAGAAGATAGAACAGGAGAGAGAAATAATTCCCCTTGAGGATCAAGAAGACTGAACCCTTGGGGCGTCTGGGTGGCTCAGTTAGTTAAGCAACCAACTATACACACACACACACACACACACACACACACACACACAAAGACTGAACCCTTTGGGTAGTCCAATATAAGGGCAATATAGATTCCGGTTCAGGGAGGGCCGAGGAGAAACGGAGCTCAGTGTAGACTCCTGAATCACAAATGTGCCAAGAGCTTGAGGAAGGGAGCACAACCATGGCAATATCTATAGAAACAGATGTATTTATAAAGAAAAGTTGCTCATATTACTAAAAGCAATCACTGAGAAAATAGCTTTGCCTAGTCAAGGACACTAATTGCATGAAATACAATTGTGAATCTGAACATGAAGAATTCTTGGGAGGGGTGCCTGGTTGGCTCTGTTGGTTAAGCATCCAACTCTCAGTTTCAGCTCAGGTCATAATCTCATGGTTTCGGGAGTTTGAGCCCTGCTGTTAGCACAGAGCCTACTTGGGATTCTCTCTCTCCCCTACTCTCTGCCCCTCCCTTGCTCATGCAGTCTCTCAAAATAAAATTAAAAAAAAAAAGAATTCTTGGGAATTTTCATGAAACACTCAGAATTCATTCATCTTAAACTGAACTTTCTCACCAAGAATCGACTACCCTGCTCTCTTACTACCAGAGGTGACCTAAACAGGTAGGGATAAGCATGGCCAGCATTGAAATCCCAGGTATGGACCTATGGCAAAGGGTTCATTATATTGTTAGTAAGTCCTATGACAACAGTTTGTCTTCTTTAACCCACAACAAATCATCTCGACTCACAGACCAGCCATAAAATTCACAAAAGTGATACTACCTGTAGAAAACAAACAAAATCCCTTAGTTAATGCTTTGGACAACGGAAGTATTCTTAAACGGAGCTAAAAAGTAACATCCACATAAGGACTCAGGAGCTTATGGTAGACAGCTAGAGAAAGAATACTAAGATCTACACGCACAAACAAGGGATGCAAGTTATTTTTAAAGGAAGTTTGGCGACTCATCTGCCTTATGAAAATAGAGCAAGAAACGTTCTCTATACAGTGTGAAGTTCCTGTCTTTCATATTTCTAATTCCAGGCAGCATGCCGTCTGCTCTAAAGGGCAAGAAAACAAATGCCAAGCTTTAATCAGAAGGTATGGACTGCGTGGGACTTTCAGATCACTTGCCCAGGCCTGACGATGCCACACAGACTCCCTTCAGAGTGTCCGTGCCTGCACCTACCCTCTGCCAGAAGGGGAAGGCAAGACACTGGAAATGAGCAGCAAACTCCAGGTCAGCTTAGCATTCTTTTTCTACATTAAAAAAGGTAACAATTTCAGTCTAATTCTATAATGAAACTAGGAATTGGAATCCTTATACTGTTGAGCCAACCCTTCTCAACAGTCAAGTCCCCCCCCCCCCCCCCTTTAATTGTATCTTAGTAACACAGATGGCCCACAGCTATCTGAAGAGGAGGAACAACAACAAAACACAAAAGAACTCAAGTCCTCTTGGGGCCTCTGGGTGGCTCGGCTGGTTAAGCATCCAATTTCAGCCCAGGTCATGATCTCACTGTTTGGGAGTTCAAGCCCCACCTCAGGCTCTGTATTCACAGCTCAGAGTGTGGAACCTGCTTTGGATTTTCTATCTCCCTCTCTCTCTCTGCCCTTTCCCTGCTCGTGCTCCCTCTCCCTCTCTCTCTCTCTCTCTCAAAAATAAACGTTAAAAAAGTTTAAGAACTTAAGTCCTCTTGAACCTTTAAAAGCTGCCTTTTAACAAGGATCTTTGTTTTTTAAAATGCCCAAGCATTATTTTTAACCACAGTTTATGTTATTATTTTCTTTGTAATTAGAGAAGTACAATTTTACTAGTTTACATTAAGGTTTGAAACTTCTGGTTCCCCATAGCACTTGATTTTGAAACCTAAGGGTATGGATTTTTTTGGGGGGGGGGGGGAGAGGGGTTGTTATGTCCCCTAATACTTCATATTTCTTGACAGAGAAATAACTGGGGTTCCTATTGGAATGGAGTGTAAACAATATTTTTCCTATTGTCAAAGAAAAATTGCATTGGACAAAAACTGGCAAGACAGACTTTATTCACGACTCTGGCAATAGCCGACACAGACTGAACTCTACTCTGCTGAAACAGAAAGGAGGGTTTTTTCAGTGCTGGTATAAAGCAGTGGAAGGCACTGGAGGGAGTTAAGGGAAGTCAGTCAATGTGATGAGAGCATTTGTGCTGACTGCTAAGCACTTAAAAAGTTAGGCGCCTGCTCCCCAAACCCCAGACTTGAGATAGGGATCCTTTCTTGAAGATTACATTTCAAAGCAATTACCCCCAGGTTCTGGAAAACAGTCCTGGGTTGTAAAACCTGCAAGTTTTTTTTGTTTTGTTTTGTTTTAATTTACATCTTAAAAAGGGCTAAGAATTTACAAGATTTCTTAATTAAATGTTTTAAGACGGAGGTCATGTAGCCTGTCTGAGAGGAGTTTAGTGGAGAGGAGGGAAACTAAGGTTGAGGCAAGGGCAGGGGGTGGGGGGTTCATCAATTACTAGAGTCACTTATTTTAATATTTATTTTTGAGAGAGAGAGAGAGAGAGAGAGAGAGAGAGAGAGACCCACCTAGAGTGAGTGGGGGAGGGGCAGACAGGAAGGGAGACACAGAATCCAAAGCAGGCTAGATAGAGGCTCTGAGCTGTCAGCACAGAGCCCGACACGGGCGGGGCTCCCCGGATGGGGCTCGAACTCACAAACTTAGAGATCATGACCTGAGCCGAAGTCGGAGGCTCAACCGAGCCACTCAGGCACCCCTAGAGTCACTCTTAAACAAAAGCAAATCTACTTCAGGTTAACACACGCAATTCTGTGGGTTGACCAGGAACAAAATAAGTCTCCAAATATTTCAGTCCTTGTTAAATTCAAATGGTGTATGCTTAAGATGCGTATATGATCTAATAAGTACCTAAAACATGATATATCCTTATCAACCTATTATGAATTGTGTTCAAAGTGTTGTGTGTGCAGAAAATCCCATTCTTCCTTTTAGCCTCGTTTAGGATTGCCTTTCACCAGGAAAGAGAATCCTCAGTTTAAAAACTGTGCAATGTAAACCCTTACCTAGGTTTATTTTGCTGCTGTTGTTTCTATTCCACTACATACGGTTTGCAACAGGAAGGATATTTCTAAACGAAGCTATGACTTGAGTGTTCTATAAGAAAAGCTACATTTAAGTTTACTGTGGCTCTTAAAAATTGCCTTTCTCTGATTTTTTTTCCAAATAACAGGAAGCATGAAGCATAATTTAGAGCCTTTGAGGGAGGGTTACACCGTCTTCTGATGATTGAACACAGATTCAAGACCTGAAATTTTCCTACCAGCTTTATTGGACCAGAGCATTTTTCAAGGCCATTTCAACAGATATTTTATGATTGTTATTACATTTGTATTCAGTGTAATTTAATTATTCTGTTTTATGAAGAATTAGAAGAATTCATGAAAATTAGCAAACTGCAGGGACTTCTGGAGAAGATGGCAGCATAGGAGGACTGGAGGCTCTCACCCCTCGTTGCGTGGGTACAACTAGGTAATACCCGTATCAGTGTAAAATCACCCAGAAAATGACTCAGACTGGCAGAACAGACTCTCCACAGCTAAATGCAGAGAAAAAGCCACATCTAGAAGAGCAGGAAAGGTAGAGGCATGGTCAGGAGACAAATGGACCTTTAGGACGGTCTACAAAAGGGAGACACACTTTGAGCACAGAAAAGGGAGAGAGGGCACCTGGGTGGCTCTGTCTGTTAAGTATTCAACTCTTGATTTTGGCTCAGGTCATTATCTCATGGCTCAGGAGTTCTTGAGCCCAGTGTCAAGGGAATTCCCTCTCCCTCTGCCCCTCCCCCATTCAAAGGTTCATGAAGGCACACACACATGCTCTTTCTCCCTCTCAGTAAGTAAACTTTAAAGAAAAAAAAAAAGAGAAAAGAAAGAGACTAGACCTGTCCACCAGGCACCTCAGGCAGGAGGAACTCACAAGAAACCCATAATTTCCCCATGTTCTCACACTCAGCTGGGCTTAACACATAGACCTTTAAAAATCAGCTGGCTCAGCTCTGGGAGAGTGGGAAGGGAAAGGAGAAACACAGTCCCCACCCTTAAAAAGATAGCACAACAAACAGCCCCATGGAGATAGAGCACTGAAGCAGCAGTTTGAAAAACACTAGGGGTATATGGAAGTCTTCTTTACCAGTCTCTGAGCATGTGCTGGAGGGACTGTCATCAATGAGAGACTTCAAGAACAAGGAAGCTGGCAGCCACCATTTCCCTCCCCCACCATCCAACCTAGACACACAGCTGCAGAAACCAGCCCAGTGCCAACATGCACTACCTAATTTGCTAAGAATGCACCTCAATTCTGTGTTCTCCTGTGGGCATGCTGCTCCAATACATCCTTGGACAGAGCCCATTCCAAAGCCAGGCAGAATACAAGCAGCCCCAACAGGGACGGGCAACACTCCAAAGTGACTTGTCCCTTGGGGAGAAGGGAAGATAACTACACACGAGTCTGACTGCAGCCTCAGCAGGTTGGGGGCAGACATTGGGGTGGACTGCAGGCCTTGCCCACCAACAAATGCTTCTCAGGAGACAAAGCAGGGAAACTGCCCTGCAGTTTAGTGCTACTGCAACTCTGGCAAACGCCCGGTCTGATAACTCAAGCCCAGTGTGGCCCCAGACTGTCCCACTAACAACACAGGGACCAAACCTGCTCCACAGCCAGCAGAGAGTGCCATTCCTAATTACTGAAGGCAAAAGCAACTCAGCCACAACAGTAGGGTATAACATACACTGAAGACAAATGGTGAAGCACAGGTTCTGGAGAACAGGGGACACTGCACTCTAGGGTACTACAGGACCCCTTCTTCATAAGGCCACTACTTTCAAGAGCAGGAGACATAGCCAACTTTTTAAACCTATAAACAGACCCAGAGAGTCGGACAACCCAAGGAGACAGAGGACTAGGTCACAACTCAAAGAACAGGACAAAAATCACAACAAGAGAGCTACATGAAACAGAGATAAGTAATTGCCTGATAGAGAATTTAAAGTAATGGTCGTAAAGGGAATTTAAAATAATGGTCATAAAGATACTCACTGGGCGTAAGAGTGGAGGACCTCAAGGACACCTTCAACAAAGAGAAAACAAAGAACCAATCAGAGATGAAGAACTCTATAATTGAAATTAAAAATACACAGATGGAATAAATAGTAGACTAGAGGAAGCAGAAGAATAGATCAGTGACCTGGAGGACAGGGTAATGGGGAAGCAATCAAGCTGAACAGGAGAGAGAAAAAATAGATGAATAAACCCAGGGAACTCAGCAACACCATTAAGTATAGTAACCTTCACATTATAAGGAACCCAGAAGGAGAAGAGACAGTAAGGGGGCAGAAAATTTATTTGGAAAAGTAGCTGAAAACCTCCCAGATTTCGAGAAGGAAACAAACATCCAAATCCAGGAGGCAGAGAGAGTCTCCAACAAAATCAACCATGGAGGTCCACACAAAGACTTGTAGTAATTAAAATGGAAAAAAGGTAGTGATAAAGAGAATCGTAAAAGCTGTAACAAAAACAGTTACATACAATTTATCAACCGGTTTTTCAGCAGAAACTTTGAAGGCCAGAATTGAAGGATAGATTTAAAGTGCAAAAGAAAAAACCCTGCAACCAATACTCTATGAAGCAAGGCTATCCTTCAGAATGAAAGGAGAGTGTTTCCCAGACAGACAAAAGCTAAAGAAGTTCATAACCACTAAACCAGCCCTACAAAAAATGTTAAAGGGGATTCTGAGTAGAAAGACCGACCATAAGCATGAGTAAGAAAAGAAGCAAAAGCAGGAAAAACAGTCTATAAAAGTCAGTCAAGGGATTCACAAAATAAAAGGATGTGAAGTATAACAGTATACAGTGGGGAAGAGAGAGGAGGCAGGGAGAGGAGTCAAGAATGGGTCCAAACAAACAATAATCAACTTAAACATAGACTGCTATGTGCATAATATTATATGCAAACCTGATATCAAAAACCAGTAATAGAGATCCAAAAAATAAAGAGCAAGGAATCCGAGTATATCACTAAAGAAAGCAAGCGAACCATGAGAACAAAAAGCACTACAGAACTATCCAAGTAACAAAACGGAAGTACAGATCAAGAATTACTTCAAACATAAATGGACTAAATGTTCTAATTAAAAGAAATAGGTGACAGAATTGATTAAAAAAAAAAAAAAGGACCTATGTATACACTGCCTACAAGACATTCCTTTCAGACCTGAAGGCACATGCAGATCAAAAGCCAAGGGATGGATAAGCATTTATCATACAAATGGAGCTGTATGGAAGTGTAAAGAAAGCCAGGATAGCATTTATGGTATCAGACAAAATGGACTTTAAAGCAAAGAACATAACAAAGGACCAAAAAAAAAATACTAGATCATAAAGGGAACAATTCTAAATATCTATGCACCTAACATGGGAGTGCCCAAATACATAAAGCAGCTAATAAACAAAGTCATTACTAGTAATTCAGTAATAGTACACTGTCTTCAATAAGAAAAAAGGAGTTACTTCCCTAGGTCTCAGTATTCCTGTGGTAAAATGGGGACACCAACACTACCACATATAGTTGAAGTGAGGATTTAACGAGTAATATTCCTAATAGAACAGTGCCTGGCAGAGTGGCTCATGCTAATACATATAGTAGGGGACATTAACACCCCCACACCTATCAATGAATAGGTGATACATATAGAAAATTGACAAGGAAACTGTGGTTTTGAATGACACATCAGACCAGATGGATCTAATAAATATATTCACAACATTCCATCCTAAGAGAATACACATGCTTTTTTTTGAGTGCACATGGCATATTCTCCAGAATAGATCACATGTTAGGCCACAAAACAAGTTTCAACAAATTCAGTAAGGTTGAAGTCATATTATGTATCTTTTCTGACCACAGTACTATGAACTAGAAATCAATCCCCAAAAAAATCTGGAAAGATCACAAATAAATGGAGGTTAAATAACATGCTACTAAATAACGAATGGGTCAAGAAATTACAAAGGAAATCAAAAAATACATGGGCACAAGTGAAAATGAAAACACAATGGTCCAAAATCTCTGGGATGAAGCAAAAGTGGTTCTAAGAGGTAACTTTATAGCAACACTGTATGTTTATACTGGATTTTAAACTTTAAAAAATATTTTTTAAAAGTCAGCAAATTCATTAAGGAGTACAAAATGTAGAACTAGCATTGGTTCCTATTTGATAGACAGAAGAGCCCCTGAAAGATGCTTATATGAATAGGATACATTGTAAGACTGAACACACTTTGCAGCTGTGATTAACGTTCTGGATATTAAGATAAGATTATCCTTGGTAACTCAAGCAGGCGCTTTCTCCAACATAGGAGATGGTAAGAGTTGAGACAAAAGGGGAGGGGATAATCACTGCATTGGGACCGGACACAGCATTGCTGGAGGGGCCACATGGAAAGCCTGGGAAATCAAGTATAGCGTCTAGGGAGGAATGTCGCCCTAGTCTGACAGCCAATAAGAAAACAGAAAACAAAATCCTTCAACAGCTAGGGCCTGGCATTAAGCCTGAATGATTCTGCAAGTTAATTCTTCCCCAAAGCCACCAAAAGTGAGGTCGCCCTGCCGCCATGTTTATTGCAGTCTTGAGACCCAGAGCGAAGAACTCACCTGACCACCCTGTGCCCAGGCTTCCAGCCCACAGAACTGAAAAAGTGATGGGCCTTGTTTTAAGCCACTAAGATTTGGTCCTTTGTTATGTCAACAATAGAAAACAAAAATTGTGTGTGTGTGCGTGCATGCGTGTGCGGGCTGTATGTGCAGAGGTATGTATAGGTGTATGTATATATAACTTATTTCTATGCTTTCTTCTATCATATTATATGAATATGAAGTCAACTGTATTTTCAAACATATTCTACATAACACGTGTACTTGGCAAAGTTTCCAGTTTTCTCTCCTTTCTACTGACCTATAAATGCTCAGGTTTGCCTTAGATAAAATAAGATAATTAAAAAATCATATACATATGCTTACTTTTAACATCTTTTGTGTTCCGCTGAAACTCAAAATTTCAAATAAGGAAGCTGATAAAATGTTTAATTCATTTCCTTTTTAAATTCAAAGATCATCTTTATTCTTTAACATAATGATAGAACACCTCTGCAAAGTTGCATCCAGCAGATAGGAGTGTTTTAAATATATTTGTATTTGTCTTGGCAGCCTGCAGTTCCTCACAGACTCTGCCAAAACTTTACTAGAGAGGGGGAGGAAGGGAGGAAGGGAGGAAGGGAGGAGAGGAGAGGGAGGAAGGAGAGAGAGAGAGGAGAGAGAGAGAGAGAGAGAGAGAGAGAGGAGGGAGGGAGGGAGGGAAAGAAACAGACAGGCTGTTACCTTTAATTAAAGAGTCAGAACTAGAGGATTCGAGCACTTTACACCAGCTCTTTAGTTGGAAAAAAAAAAAAAACAAACACTTTTAATTGATAACATAGGAATGTATTGGCCTCCCTGTGGCTGCTCTACCAAAGCAACAGAAACTAATCAACAAATTGAGCATCTCAGTTTTGGAGTCTCGAAGTAGGAAATCCTGGTGTCCCTAGGGCCATGCTTTGATACCTAGGAGAATGCTTCCATGCCTCCTGCCAGCTGTTTCTTTGCCAGCAAGTTCTGGGGTTCTTGGAATTACAGTGGCCACACACTAGCCTCTGCCCTCACTACCACATGATGTAATGTGTGCCCCCTGTCATCACATGGCCATTTATTTTTTATAAGGAAACTAATCATACTGGAATGCAGACCTCCCTACTCAGTAGAACTTCACCTTAGTTGCACTGGCAAATGACCTGATTTCCCAAATCAGCCACATTCTGAGATACTGAGGATTGGCTCAGGGAGGCACAATTCAACCCATAATGAACGCTTACCATATATTGCAATAAAGAATTAAAAATCACTCTTGGATTTTGAGAGTCTAATCCAAGCCCCAATTATGATTTCTTTTTTTTTGGGGGGGGGGAGGGGAGTAGATGGGGTTTACATTTCCTTGGTCTCCATTAGGAGTCCCTCCTCCCAAACTACACTGATGACCCCATCACTCACCACTATTTAAAATATCCCTTATATTTGCTATTTTTTTAAAAGGCGTAAATCTAACAAGGTATGTGTATGCTAAAAATTCCACTATTGAAGATTTAAACCAAGAGATGTATTCAGGGATTAGAAAAATCTAAATAGTAAAGATGTTAATTCTCAAATTTATATACAAATTTAACAAATCAAAAGCCCAACAAATTTCTTTGTAGATACGTGTCTAAAATTTTCAATCAAAAGATCAAAAAACTAGAATACTCAGTAATTTTGGGAAAGAAAGTGAATTCACCAGATTTTAAGACTTACTATACACCAGTAATCAAGGTCTGTGTGTCTAGTGCTCCCCCAAGACCACACAATCGATGGAGAAGATAATCTGAAAACAGAAATAGACCCACAGAACTATGCCCAAATTATTCTTGAGAAATACACAAATGCAATTCAATTTTAAAAGAATAACGATTTCAACTGTGAAGATATCTGAACTCCATAGGAAAAACAAAGTAAATAAAGCTTGTCCGAAGTCTCACACCTTAGATAATAATTAACTCAAAATGGATCATGTACTCAAATGTAAACTATAAAACTAAAACATTAAGGGGGGAAAAAAACCCCAGAAAATCTTTAGAGGTTAATATTCAACAAATTACCTTAGACTTCGCACCAAAGCATAATTCTTAAGAAAAAAATTGATCAGTTGGACCTCTTGAAATTAAAACCCTGAGATCTATAAAAGACCTTGCTAAGTAGGCTAGAGACTGGGAAAATTGTTTGCAAACGATGTATCTGACAAATGACTAGATTTAAAATATATGAAGAGCTCTAAAAACTTTAGCATTAAAAAGTCAACAATCCAATCAGAAAATACACCATATGAAGACACATTTCATCAGAGAGAATACACAGATGGCAATTAGTCACAAGAAAATATTTTCAACAACATTAGCCATTAAAGAAACCCAAATTAAAATCACAGTGAGATGTCATCACACACCTATCATGGGACGGGGCAAAAATAAAAGTTAATGACAATGCCAAATGCTGGTTAGGATGCATAAAAACTGGACCAGTCACACTCCAGTGGTAAAAATATAAAATGGTGGGGCTTCTCTTGAAAACAGGTGGGCAGTTTATTTAAAAACTACACATACAACTATAAAATATTCCAGCAATTGCACTCCTGTTTATCCCAGAAAAACATGAAAACTGAAGTTCACACAGAAACCTACACACGTGAATGTTCACCGAAGAGGAGACCATTCAAATGTCCTTCACTGGATGAACGGTTACATTATAAGGTATCTGTACCATCGAGCCTTACTCAGCCAAGGAATAAAACTACTCATGTCCAAAATTACTTGGAAACACCTCCAGAGAATTATGCTAAGTGAAAAAAGCCAAACCTAAAACGTTAGACAGTGTAAGATTTAATTAACATAACATTCATTAAATGGCCAAGTTCTGGAAACTAATGACAGTCAAGTTGTCAGATCAAGAACAGGGTGGAGGCCAAGGAGGAGTGTGTCTATAATAGGGCAACGTGAAGGACCTCTGTGGTGATCCAAAAGATTCTGTATCTAAACTACATCAGGGTTCACATCTAGGTATGCTGTTATTGTACTATAGTTTTGCAACTGTTGCCTTTGGAAAAGCTGCATAAATGATACATAGGCTCTCTTGCTCATTATACATAAATACATAATTATCTCAAAATTTCAAAATTAAAAAAAAAACCTCTCCTTCCTCCTCTTTTATTAAATGACCTCAATAGACCGCCAACTACACAAACTAAATACTCCTGCACCTCCTTCTGGTCTTTACAGTTAATCCATCACCAAACTACACCTGGCGGCTAGGTATTCATGCTTCCCCCTTCTCCTTCTACATGTTCGGAGCCTGTCCAAGCCCTTTTCTGTTTCACCAACCACCATATGATCTGACACAGCTCTCAGTCTCTAATATTCTCTAATCCTGTCCCTGCTCTAGATCTTTCTTAAGGACACTTTAACTTACAAATACTATGTCTACACAAACTGCACGTTATTTAGCTGGGAAAATGGACATCTTGGGATTCTTTTCCACATAGTTTTATTTCATTTCCCTTTTATTTGGTGCTGAAACCTTTTCAAACCCCATCTTATGCTGTGTCTGTCTGAATGCTTAATGTTACCTGTCACCTGGTAACCTCATGCCCACTCCCCGGTGCTCATCTGACGAAAAAGTCTTGCCTGAACTTTGTTCATTATATTTTATGTATTTCTATTTGCTTCATCCATTAAATCATGAGCTTCACAGTACATGATGTAATACATGCCTAGTAAATTTCAGTATTATTAACACCATTTTATAGCATAATACAATTTTTTTATGCTAGCTTCTTTATCCTTAATCTTCACAAGAAATCAGTAAGGTGGCTTTTAGCATTTCCATTTTCTAAGTGAGAAGGCTGGGATCAAAGAGGTGAAGTAATTTACCAACGTCTCAGAGCTAGCAAGTACCAAAGTGGAATTGGTTACTTTCAAAAGAGACAGGTTAAAAATCTTTAGATGAATTCAGTAAGAAGTTACACTTCCTTCTATACCTATCATTAGACCACCAAGTCCATTTGCCAGGCTATAGTTATTCTACATTTCCTAGCAATGGCTAGAATGTAAGGTCTTGATCCAATTAAATCCCTGGAACAGAATTTGAATGAGACTTTGTATTTTTTGTTAGCAGAGGGCGGTAAAGTAGAAGCTTTCTACAAAACAACAACAAAAACAGGTTATCATATCCAACAATTGTGCCGCTAGAGATTTCTTGGTTACCTAACCAACTAATTTTATAATTCATATCTACCAAAACAAATACAAGCCTGCATGTCAAAAGACTGGAAGCAACCAAGACATTTACACATAGATACACGCATCTATACAATGAAATATTGTTCAGCAATAAAAATACATTATTCAAGCTACAAAAAAAATATGCATGATCCTTAAATGCGTATTTCTAAGTGAAAGATCCAATCTTAAAAGACTATATACTGAATCATTTCAATTATATGACATTTTAGAAAAGGCAAAACTAGGAGACCGTAGAAAAGACCCATGGTTTCTAGGAGTTAGGGCAGGAAAAGGGTGACTAGGAGAAACCTGGAAAATTTTTAGGGTGGCCACACTATTCTGAATAACATGGTGATGGATATACAACATGAGGCATTTTCTGAAAACACATGGAACTTTACAAAGAGTGAACCTTACTCCAGGAAAATCTGTAGGGGCGGGGGGAGAGGGGGAAGCATTGAGGAGATGGAAGGATCCCAGGAAGGAACCCAGACTGACCAGAGAACGAAGTGTATTACAAATGTAAGTGATGGCATCACCGAAAGGGCAGAGGGAACGGTGTGAGCCAAGTGGAAAGGAGCGATGTCGGAAACACTAAGGACCAAAGGAACTACACACAGAAGTGTTGTATTCCAGTTATTTCCAAGGGGATGCTGGTTAGCCAATCTGACAGCCCTATACCTGGAACTAAACTGTTCACAGAAAGCGGAGGACAAGAGGCAAGTCTGTCACTGTAGCAATGGGAATTTAGACACAGGAGGGGAGGGGGGCTCGAACAATCCCTGTGGTAACACAGCAGAGGTGGACACAAAGAATTCACGTTTAGCTTAATGCAGACACACTCCTACACAGAAATCTACAGCTAAATGTGTGTATACGTGGGTTCGGATAGATGTACGTATTTCCTCACTCTGCCAGAGGAGAGGACCTCTGAGAAACCACAGCCAGGTAGCCACAAGCCCGTCAAGCACTCGGCCCTGGATTTCTAATACCATTCTCCAAAAACAAGGAACCATGCTCCATGGAGAAACAGCTGCAGGCCTGGGGCAGAAAATACATTTACGGATACGTACACATACATATCCGTAGCTTAGTAAACACATCTATATTTCTGTGTTCCATCGGCTGAAAGGCCCTGGGAAAAAAAACACAGTGTAGTAGTAACAAGCACAGGCAGCATGCAGACCTTAGTGTCAAACCATTTCATATATAGATCTGTATAGAGAGACAGAAATAAATATATGGAGAAGTGGCTGGCTCCCAGCTGCAGCAGCAAATCTACAAGATGAACATGTTGCTTAGAGCACCAGGAAGTGCTCAAACACAAAAGCCTGACACTGAGGAGGGTTATGCCAACGGAACACAGAACCGACTAAAAAGCAGTCCCCGAAGAGCCAAAGCGGGATTCATTTTAGACAATGAATCAATTAGTGATGGAGTAGAACACGAAGTATAAATAAATACCTAAGAGTCTGTAACACTGATGCAAATAAGTGACTGAATAAACGGGGGAGGGACAGAGATCAACGTCCCCTGTAGAAGAATGACAAATAAGTGATGTAGATACAGTGCTGTCAAGGAGGGTGAAGCATAACGACCTACGGACGTGTGACCTGTGTTCAGTGACCACCTTCCAAAGGGAATAGCCATGCGTGGCACAGAGTAGGCGGGGGGGGGGGGGGGGGGGGGGGTCGGGAAAGGTACCCTTACAATGGAGAAACCTGGCTAATCACCTCAATTAGGTGATTCAAGCACAGTGTGTTCATAGTACATACTCTTGACGTGAAATGATGAAAACAGCATTTTACCTCTGTGGGCTTCCTCCTCAACAGGTCACCCCCGTGTCAACATGAGGAAACAGATCCCCAAAGGAGGACATTCTACCGAGTATCTGACTGGAACTCCAGAAGGACGTCAAGGTCATAAAACAAGGAAAGGCCGAGAAACCATCACAGCCAAAGAGAGAAAATGAGACAGGTCAACAACATGTAACAGGAGATCGTGGATAGGACACAAAAGCAGCATATTAGGTAAAACTAAGGAAATCTGAAAAGAGCATGGACTTTAATACTGGTTCACTACACGCAACAAGTATGCCACACTAATGCAAGATGTTAACAGGGGGAAATTGAATGTGAGGTAATTCTAGATACTAGGTTTTCAAATTTTTCTGGAAGTCGTTAACTGTTCTAAAAAAATGAAATCTACCAAAAATAAATACAACGATCAAAACTTTTTCAAAAAAACTACATGTTCAGTGCTTTGCCCCTCCACTTTCTCTTTTCTCTCAGAGCTTTCAATATGGACAGTAGACTGTTTAGCCTCTCAGTATGTGCCCTATTGGCTGCCAATGGTGTTGGGCCATGGACTCAGCTGGTTTGAGAATTTCATTAACACGTGTTACTCTGGAGTTCTAGCTTTTGGCTAGGGTGTAAAACGATTCATTCCCAAGTAGGAAAGTAGGAATTTTCATATCTCAACTTTTAAGTATGAGCTAACATTTTACCTCCATAGAAAAGTTATGCCTAAATTTTTATTTTTGTAAGAATTACAACTTAAGTAGATGACCAGTATTTATTTTCCCTATGTACCCTGAGTAATCTCAGAGGCAAAGTATTTATCATTCACATTGTATTCATGATCCAGTGGTTTTTTTTTCAAGTCAATTCTTCACACTTCCTCCTTGTCATCAGAAGAGGTTTTCCACTCACAACTAACATACCTTTTTGCTTTCTGCTCAGAGTCATTAAGCATGGTTCCAAGTATATATTCATTTGTAATTAACTCAAATGCTCATGTAACAGTACCCATGCTTGTGTTTACATATGGACATGTGCATTACTCAATATAGAAAAACTGTTGACTGAAAATCATCAAGAGGCAATGCCATCCTTCAGGGAAAAATCTTTAATTATGTTGCTTAAGTAGAAAACATCCCGTTTACAATTTTCCCTAGCTTCCAAATATCTACTAGTCATCTTTTATTCAACAATATTCAATTTTTCCTGATATTAAAATCATTCTATTTAAACTTTATTGTCCTAGTTGTCTCAAGGCAATAATCAAAATACAAAAGATGACAATGTCTTTAGTATGCGTTTTAATTCCAGATCATCTGTGTTCAATCTTACAAAATGTCCAAGGAGGAATGTTTTAAAAAGGACTCAAATGTTCTGTCTGTTAAGTACACCACATACTTTAGGAATGTTGCTACAAAATAACCTCCATGTTGTGTTTTCTGACAGGCAATCATGTATAAATCACAGTAATTCAGGCATCATAGCCTCCCACAAGACATTTCTGAATATCTTCAAAAGAAATAAAATGGATAAATACCTTTCAATAAAAAAATAGATATGAATGAAAGTAGGAAGCAACTGATAAAAAGTATTGTTAACTCAAAACTCAGTTTCCAAATTTCTCCTTCCAGGAGGATCTTTGCTGACAGTGCATTCTGACAAGGCATTTGCATACTGCCATTCCTGGACTAGGGGCCAAGCAGGGGGTGTAAGGTAAAGGGAGGAAGGGAGAAGGAAACCTCAATGAAGGGTGGTCAAAAGGCAGAGGTGACAATGGAGACCCAGATGGGCAACACCATTCCAGATGTGAACACTGATTCACAAGTCAGGGACTAATAGGCAAAGGCCAGCCCACAGAATTCAGTCTGAAAACAGGATCAAGCCACAGCTACTGTTAGGAACTCAGAAACACAGAAGTCCTGGAAATCAAGGTACAGCTGCAAGTATCACATGAAAAAAAAACCCAGAAAAGACTAGGATACCTGAAAGAAAAAAAAAAAATCAGGAAATTCATAGGACCTGAGATCACAGAGGAATGCAGAAGAACTGATCTAAGGATCACCTCTGCAGACAGGAAGTGGACGCTACTTCCTGCCCATCTGAGAGCCATCATCTAACTAGAAGCAGGGAAGCCCACACCCGGGCTGGAGGAGCTGAAAAGCAGGCGCATTTCAAAGCTTTCCCTGGGAAGGGTTACCATGGAATCTGTAATCCCCTTCCTCATCTCGCATACCTAATTACAACATGACAGAACTTCACCAGACTCCTCAGTTAAACCCAACTCAAATGGGAATTCATACTCCTATTCCTTTCTCCTCACATAACAGCCTTCATGAAATTAAGTTCCTGGAGGATGAAAGACAATTTGTTCATTGTGCTCTTACTACAGGATTTCTTTTTCTTAAGTCAACAAACCACATAAATTATCAGATAATTTGACAAAAGTAACTCGGGCCAAAGGATAGAAATAATTTATGTTGTCCAGAAGGGGACTGTAAAGGAATCCTATGATGTTCTCTAAGCTAGACAAGTAGGGTTTTTGTTTGTTTTTGCCTTTTGGTTTTTGGTTGTTGTTATTGTTTTTTTTTTTTTTAAACAGATAACATTTTTCAATTTCTAAGGAACTTTTTAAGATGGAAGACAGGCACCATTTGCACTCCACAAAGATATTTTCTTGGTCTTTAATGTGTACTAGGAGAGGAGTTTGGTGAATCAGTACTCGCTGAGGGCTTGAATTGTAGCAGATCCCTGTGGCTGGAAGGCTTGAGGAAGCCTAAAACCTTCTACACTCTCCCTGATTCGCAGCACAGCTTCTGGGCACATCACTCATCTGTGCTGATTCGTTTCCATGTTTCACCAAGAGTATAAAATCCATTGTTTTTCATTGCAAACATTAAAAGGTCTTGTTCACCATCTCACTGACAATGAATGTACAGAAGTTTACAAACAACAACAACAAAAAGCACTTTTCATGAAGCACACCTGCCCCGTGTGCTTTATGGGGCACGTTCCAAGAGCTCGCAAAGGATTCTGTGAACCTCTGGAGTTTGCTCTACTTTCTCATATTCACTTTTGAATAAAATTCATTATTTCAATAAACATTTATTGGCTGTCTGCTATACCAGGCTCTATACAGGTGACTGCCCTCCCGCAGCAGCACTGTGCTTAAAATATTTTTTCAAATGTCTTAACAGTGGGGACTCTGGGAGCATATAGACTTTTTGAGGGTTCCCAGAAAGCTTTCTGGAGGAAATGATATTTAAGCAGAAATTTAAAAGTTAGGAGGAGTTAGGTCCACAGAAATGAGGAGAAAAGATGTTCCAAGTCAGCTGAAACTTTCCGTGGTTCATTCTAGCTAGAACAGAGAATTCAATACAAAGGATTAGAAAGGAGAAAGAAAGGCGGGGGGGGGGGGGGGGGGCAGGGTTCTGAATCATGAGGAACCATTTGGTTAACAGCAAGATCAAATCAATAGGCAGACACAGAGTAACCCCCATGTGAGAACCTGAAAAAAATGATCAGAAATAGACCCTTTTTTTTTCTGTGCTGTCATCGAAGTATTTTAAGAATGTGAGAAAATGAACAGCAGGTATGAGAGACTGAATACACAGATATGGGCCATACCATAAATAATAATCGAACTCTGACCCACAACCTGTAGCAACCAGCCTGGGATGTCAAGCCACATCCTCTGTACCAATAAGCCCCATACAGCCAAGACTTGATCAGCAACAGCCAGCTTCTCTGATTTTTACCCTCACTTCCAACTTAGGACCAAGCCGAGAAAGGCAAATCTTCTCCCCTAACCAATCCCGTAAGACACCCACTTTTACTTAGCACACATACTGCTTCCCCATGCCAACAGCCTCCAATCAGCACACCCCTGGAACGTTCCATTTGACTTTTCACTATAAAGCTTCCCTCTGAGTCTCTGTCAGACACAAGCGAGAATAGTGGACTTCCTTGCTTTAGGAAATTCTAAATAAATAGCTTTTGCTTGTTCTCATTTGTGTGGTTTTCATCTCCCCAGGCACAATTTTTTTGTTTTGTTTTGTTTTAAGGAGGAGTTTGGGAGGGGAGGAGAAAGAGCAGAGAATCTGCCAAGACGGTAGCAGCCAGCTCAAAGATTCCTGAAGGGTTTCTAATCTCTGACAACTAGATTAGGGAGATTATTTTCCTAAGTTGCTTAGAAAGTAGGATGTTTAGAAAGCAAGGCCGGCAAAGACCACACCACTGGTTTATTACCACTACTGTGCCTTCAATGTCCGCACACCTCAGGCGGTAGACGGGGGTCTTCCTAGAACTTCATTTGGTTTAGTCTCGATGCTTTCCTTACACAGCACAGCCCAGTGACCGAGAGCTTGGACTTGACAGGTAGCCCGTGTTCATCATCTCAGGTTCACCACATTCCATGCACCTTTTTTAAAAGGTCACTTAGTTTCTCGGAGCCTCAAATCCCTCAAGGGAGAATGGAGATCAGAGCACCGACTCTGGGTTGTTTTCACATTAATTGCTAATTGGTAAAAGCACTGAGGACACGTGATAACATTAGTTACTATGTGAGTATTGCTTAAATACAATTATCCCCAGGTCTGTAGAGGATTGCTAAACTTGTATCTCCAGCACAAATAAACCTTCTGAGTCTACATCAGTACCTGTGGCCGCACACGGAAGTGGTTCTCAGACACCAGACTGGGCAGACATGCAGGGCTGCGTCTGCGAGGGCGCAGAGATCGCATGCAGCCTTTATTTTGTATTTCATTATGTAGAAGTATCAAAGAATGGAAAGAGAACACAAAGGATCTTGAGACATTAACCAGACACGCACCTGGGGGCTACGGGAAGGCACGCAGGGCTGAAGCGTAGTTTCAAGGAGCATCGGGGAGTTACAGTGGGTTTTGTATCTTAACTATCCCCTTGGGGGGGGGGGGCGGGGAGGATCACCAGGCTCTGTAGCTCATAAAGCTATCGTATTCAACACCCTGGAGACCAGAACATTGGGGACGTTTCAGCGATTGCCCCGTTCACCCTCCAGGACTTACAATACATTTTCTGGGAATAATTCCACAAGTACATCCAACTAGCTAATCAACTTCCTTTCTCACAGTCAATAGACCCATGACAAGAATTATGTTCTACATCTATGGAATCTGTTGGGATAGCAAAGCGGTTCTACATCTATGGAATCTGTTGTGATAGCAAAGCGTAACAGAAGAGGAGAAGAAAACTAAGATCACAATGTTTCCATGAGAAGCTTTGACCCATCTCCGTGGGAGACGGCCCTCACCTCTCAAGCAAGGCTGGTGGACAGGAGTGGGCAACGCTTCTAAGAGGTACCAATTAGAGAGTGCATACATGCCAGTGAGAACGTGTCTTGTTGTTATGGTTACTGGTACAACAAGGCAGCGCCTGGCTCCCCCAGGTTTCAGGATTACTATTCTGAAGCCACACACCCACACCTTAATGTCATGTTCTCAGGCGACAGTTGTGAACCAGGCTTCTCTGCTTCTCACTGGCCCAGCTCACGACTTCCCATCGACACTACAGAATCACACAACAGACTGTCCTCGGTTCCATGCTCCCTCTCGCAGCAAATGGCACACCAAAGCCCCAGGCTGCCCATGAAGAGACCTGCCAGCCACTCCTTTAACTACTTTTCACCTTCATACCCTGCTATCCAAGGGCTATCAACTGGAATCTCCCATCTTTCCACTTCTTGTGGAGCCAAAGCCATCACTGCGATTCTACGTCACTACCAACAGTGCCCACCCCCCAACCCAGTATCTTGTAAGTAGCCCACTGGTACCCTGGGCTCACTGCATTCATGCGCCTCCTCTGATTTGCTCTACTAGCAACCAGAAGATTAGGAAATCAAAACGTAATCTTTCTCTACTTAAAGAGCATCCTGCCTCTCTTAGCCCCAAGTCCCATGACATCCTTAGCTTGTCCTAAAGAACAGGTGTGTGAGGGGCCCCCCATAACTCCTCACCAATCTCTTGTTGCACCACTGACCTCGCTCACCAGACTTCCAGTATCTGGTCGTCTTTGCATTTCTGCCTCAAGGGACTTGCAGAAGCTGATCTTAATTTCTGAACTGACCTCTACAATTTTGCCTCTTTCCAAGTTTCCAGCATCCACTGAAATGCCACTGGCACCAAGAGGACTTGCCTGTCTGGTTTTTGCTTCACGGGGCTTATTTACAGCTAGAGTGAAACAAATTCTTGTGCAATTTTTGTCTGATGCCAGTCTCTTTTACTTGACTAACAGCCCCATGAAAGCAAATCCTAGCCTGGACTGGGGGTTTGTCAAAGGCTTAGTGTAATAAATAGTTGAAAGCTATGGGGAAAAAAGAATTTGAACAGAGTCCATCACGGTTATGCAATAGTAAGGGTCTACTTAAAAGGTATTTTTAAATTTGATCCTGCGAAAATGCTGAGAGGGTTATCATATTATCCCAGGCATGGATGGTTAAGAAACTAAGATTACTAGAATAACTGACCATATGCTGCATTCATTTAAGCAAGCCACAGGACAAGTAAACAACTGCCAGATGTTCGGTGTCACAGCAACCGGGTTTTTATTTTAGTTGAGTCCAGCCACTCTCCCAAGGCATCCTGGGAGAGGACGCTTGGCATAGGGCAGCACAGGAAATCAGGTGTTCACCACGGAGGAGGTACAACCTACGGTCACCCAACCTCTCCCGGCAAGAGAGTGATTAATGTCACCTAATACTCAACTTCCTTCAGACTTCACGCCATTTCGGTGCAGGCTTTGTGAGATTTCGAAGGCAGATTTTAAAACCATTTTCTGCCTCTTTGAGGTCACAACCCTTGAGCCCCTCTCGGAGAATCACAGATATGAGGGGATGGTGGTGGGGTAGGGAGAGTAGTAATGAACACGACTAAACTTGTTCAATTGTCACGCAGTAGCATGAACACACAAGAAAACTGTTTTGCAGATTCCCCTTTTCTTTTATACAGGACTACTCCTCTACTGTTTCTTACTTTAATTTTAGTAAAACCTCAGAAAACGGCCATCTACCCAGACTCTGTAAGCACCTCAGGCAGTCAAGTTATCAAGCTGTTTACATGGCAACGGGAGCTGTCCAAACACCTGAAAAAGCGATCTTAAGTCACAGCACTATGCTGTAATTCTCTTTCTGTGTGAGGGCATACGGGTAGACATTAAGCAACCTGGCAAGAAAATCACAAAAGGTAATAACACATTTATGTTACACAGTCTGGCTCAAAATTACAGCTGGCAGTTAGTAAGACCACAGAGCTCATTTGTGCAATTCTTTCGGGAACTCTCCAAACGCAGGACTGTATCAGAAGTGAAATAAAAAGTATTCCCACAAATTAATTGCCTAAATATTTTGAAAGGTTGGAAACTCAGAGCAAGTGTTTAAAATAGTTGAGTTAGTGACAATTTTATCTGGGCATCAATGCAGTCTCCAAACAACCACTCTCATAAATGAGAAGGAATTTTTTATTGGGTCAGAAAATGAGGACATCGTTACATGCTTACGTGTATACTTATTTTAACATCTTATTTTCCCTTTAGGAATCTACAGAAAATTATCAGGAAAGAAGGAAGAGCCTAATTCTTTATGTAGCACAGAAGAAATCAGCCATGGGCCTGACTTACAGGTAGGAGGCTTATTGGGGAGTGTTGTGGGTTGAATTGTATCCCCCAAAGGATATGTTAAAGTCCTAACCTCCTCTATCTGGGAATGTGACCCTATCTGCAAATAGCATCTTTAGGGGCGCCTGGGTGGCGCAGTCGGTTAAGCGTCCGACTTCAGCCAGGTCACGATCTCACTGTCCATGAGTTCGAGCCCCACGTCAGGCTCTGGGCTGATGGCTCAGAGCCTGGAGCCTGTTTCCGATTCTGTGTCTCCCTCTCTCTCTGCCCCTCCCCCGTTCATGCTCTGTCTCTCTCTATCCCAAAAATAAATAAACGTTGAAAAAAAAATTTAAAAAAAAATAGCATCTTTAAGGATATGATCAAGGTAAAGTCATTAGGGTGGGCCCTAATCCAACAAGATGGTGCCCACAGAAGGGAGAGAGACAGAGGCTGACACATACAGAGGAAAGATGCTATGAAGCCACATGGAGATGCCATGTGACAACTGACGCAGATATGGTCACCATACACCTGCAAACCAAGGAATACCAAGGGTGGACAGCAACACCAGAATCCAAAAGAAAGGCATAGGACAGATTCTCCACTGGAGCCTTCAGAGAGAGCTTGGCTCTGTTGACAACTTGAATTTTGGACTCCTAGCCTCCAGGACTGAGAGGATAACTTACTGACTTAAGCCACCCAGTTTGTGGCGCGTTGTCATGGCAACCTTGGAAGCCAACACAGGTGTGTGCTCCCAAGGACTACCTACATGGAATTTAGAGCACAACCGGGCAGAGGAAGAAGAAACCGTGAAGCAGTTACAACAGGACTTCACCTAATCATACGAGGGACCAGGAGCTACAAAAGTCTTCCAAGTTTCTCCCAACTGAGGGGAACTGGGCCTTCGTCCTCCTGCACAGACCAGCCACCAGATGCAGGCCGCACCACGGTGTAATCGCCCGGCCAAGAATGACGCCCAGACAGACTCCGCCATGAGTTCTGCTTCTGAAATGATTTTCATCTCTGTCAAATAAGATTTTTATAATGTTGCAAATGCTCAGGATTTCTACCTTTGAATCTCAGTATTTATCTTATTGTCTTAATGGAAGATTATAAGTATCTGTATATAATTCAGTAATAGACTGCATTTATCTGTTAATCCTTGCAATTATAGATGTCTTAGGGATTCAACTGTTTGTTCTAAGTTGGTCAATTTTCTATACAATGTTATTTCCCCAGTGATTAGTTATACCATAAATACACATATAGAGGTCTATTTCTAAGCCATCTATTTTTTTCCATGAAATCCTGTTCGCATCAATACAGTATTCATCATAACTTTATGTAATTTGACTTTGTACTTTAAACAGTTCTCAGGCTTTACTTCTCCACATATACTTGCAGGGAAACAAATTTAACTTGCTCATTTTCTAAACTTTCATGGAGAAATTCATTGCACTCCATTTTTAGATTAGCCTGGTGATATGTGACATCTTCACAATATTGACTCTTTCCATTAGAACTTCCTTGGTCAAACTATATAGGTTTCTTAAAAGATCTTGATTCTTTGGACTGTTTCTGTGCTTCTTAACTGAGTTTATTCTCTGGTATTAGACCCTTTGGTTCTATGTTAAATAGGGTTTTTGTTTTCCTTTCTTATTTGTATACTACACATGCGGGAGCTTGGGGAGAGACAGGGAGGGAGAAAGAATCCCAAGCAGGCTCCATGCCTACCATGGAGCCTGACACAGGGCTTGTTCTCATGATCCAGATATCATGACCAAGCCAAAAATCAAGAGTCAGATACTCAACCCATGGAGCCACCCAGGTGCCCCATTCTTCCATTATATTAACTTTTGCTATTTTTATTTGTAGATTTGCTAGTTGTCCTTATTTCCAACCATTTTTCCAAATCATTGAAGATCTTCTAATGAGGGTCAGAATTTTCAGGGAGAAAAATCATGTCATTTGCTAATTATGTAAGTATAGTATCACTCCTATGATGATAATCATCCTTTTCCTATCTGACTTGTTAGAATTATTCTAAAATTTAGAATTAAAATACCATGTCTTGTGATATTTTGACAAAAATTTTCAAGAACATTTTCTTTTTCCCCAAATTATAAAATAATTGTTATTTTTGGCTTTTGTTTTTAATTGGACCTTAGGTCGCTGAGGAGTCTTGCTTCAGACCAAACTCCTAAGCGTGATCCTTCAGGCCACGCCACGCAATTACAAAGGCAGTACCTGCCCTCCTCATGGCAGACACGGTTCACAGGAGCGCACTGCTGTCTCCGGAGGGAGTTTTAGTCAAGGATCAGCCCCAACCCCTGCAAGCCAGCCATGTTCACAGGAATACCTGCACTCCATGCCGAGGCCCTATGCACCTCCATTCACAGGTGGCCCTTGGCCAAGACTTTTCTCAGGTGCCTCTGCTTAGACCCTCTTAGGAGTAAGGGCTTCAAGATACCTTTCTTCACCAGGACTTATCCTCAGCCCTTTTCCTCACCTATTTCTCCCCCCACAACCTTCTTCCTTTCCCCAGGTCCAAAAACAAGCCGACCCCTTTGTTCATGACTGTCTGGGCAGTTAGGTTAGATTATGATATGTTACAATAGCATGTATAGAAATTTTTTTAATAGTTTTTACAAAACCTGAGCATCTGTTTTAATGAGGGGTTTAAAAACGGTTATTTTTTAAAGCTTAAAATTTCAATATGTACCGAACATTACAGTAGCATTCCTTTTCCTTTTTCTCAGCATTTAGTGTTTAAGTAACAATTTTCTATTTCCCAATGTTCTTTATGACATTAAAACATTTTAACTTACATTTTTCTATTAATGTTGGGAAATTCAGTATCCATAATATTCAATTACTCAAAAAGCAACATACTTTTTACTTAGTGCCATGGAAGTCTTACTGAAATCTAGTTTTTATCTCAGGTTTTTTCTATTATGGTTTGGATGTTTTAGAAATCCTTTGGACCTCCAAACCACATAGTATCAGCAATTATTTCTCATAAGGATTTAAATCTAGGGGTTATCAGTTTATTTGCCAAATACCCTTTCTTATAACCCATGATATCCTCACAGTCTCATTCCTTTTAGGTTTGGTTGTATTCTTAGGACTTTGAATCTGAAATTTTACATAAACCTTCCCCCCCCAGAACAAAGTGTTTTCCTATTTTCTCACACAATTTAAATGACAATTTGCCTGAGCGCAACATTATAGATAGTTTATAAGCCTGATAAAAATTGGACAACTGCACAACACAAAATGTAGGTGTTTATGGATATGGGCAATAGGAAGGAACACATGTGCATGGTCCCTAGAAGGAAACTAGTGTAGCCATCCTGGAAAACGGTCTTGCATTACTTAATCAAGTTTTACAAATCAATTATGACCTAGTAACTCCATTTCTAGATCTGCATGACAAAAATTTTGCTTACATCCAAACTGAGACATGTATGAGACCTCCTCTACAGCATCATCTATGATAGTGGCCAACTAATGACAAATGAGTTTACAATAGAGAATTTGTTTAAAATGGTAAATATACATAATGGAGTAGCATAAAAGGAAAAAAAAATGTACACTGAAAAATCATTTCCTGCTTGATAAACATAAAAAGAATAATGAGATCTAATACAAAGAAATTCCTAGAAGAATCTCTAGTATCATATAGGCTATCAAGACTAAGTCATGAATAGGAAATCTCTGTAGTCCAATGATGAAAGACTGAATAGTAATCCAAAACCTCAGAACAAGAAAAAGTCTAGGGCCAATCAGATGGCTTCACTAATGAATTCTACCCAACACTTCAAGGATTAACACCAATCCTTCTCGAACTACCAAACCTTAAAAAGGGAACACATCCATACTCATTTTAGAGGCTACCATTACCCTGATATTAAAGCCAGCTAAATACACTGCAAGAAAACTACAAAGCAATAGCCCTGATGAATATAGATGCTAAAAATCACAGTATTAGCAAACCAAATTCAGCCAGTCCATTAGAAGTATCATACACTACACACGCAATAGAGTACAATAGACACAAGAGTATCGGAGATGCAAAAAGGTTCAACACACACACACACACACACACACACACACACACACAATAAATGGGATACATTACATTCATAGAACACAAAATCTTATGCTCAACTACTAGATGCAGAAAATGCATCTGACAAAATTCAGCATCCAGGACTAAAACTCTTAACAGGTTGACTATAGAAGTAACAGATTTCAACACAAAGGCTTATAGACAAGCCCACAGCTACTATCACATTCAATCATGAAAAGCTAAAAGCTTTTCCTCTATGATCAGAAACAAAGGTGCCCATTCTCACTACTCTTATTCAACATTAGTATTGAAAGTCCTAGCCAAAACTATCAGGCAAGATAAAAGGCAACCAAAATGGAAATAAAGTGGTCTTTGCTTGCAGATAGGACCATATATATGGAAAACACTAAAAATTCCACCAAAAAAAAAAAAAACTTAGAAGAGTCAACAAATTCAGTAAAGTTGCAGTATTTAAAACTTACATAAATCAATTTCTATACACTAATGACAAAATACCTTCAAAAGATAACCCCATTCAAAATAGCATCAAAAATAAATTCCTAGAAATAAGTTTAACCAAGGAAATATAAGATCTATATGCTGAGAAGTCCAAGACTTCAATGGAAGAAACTAAACAGGACACAAAAAAATAGCCTATTTTCAAGAATAAGATTGTTAGAAGATTCATATCATCCCCAAACCCATCTATTGACTCAGTGCAATCCCTATCAAAATTCCAATGGCATTTTTTACAAATACATAAAGAGCAATCCTGAAACTTGTATGGAACCACAGAAGACTCCAAAAAAACAAACAAAAAAAAAAAAACAAAAAACAAACAAACAAAAAAAACACGCCATCTTAAAAGGTAACAAAGCTGGAGGCAACACTTCCTGATTTCAAGCCACATTAGAAAGCTATCATACTCAAAACCATATTCTAGTGGCATAAAAACAGACACAAAGACCAATGGAACAGAGTGCCAAGAAATAAACTGAATATATGGTCAAATAGTACTGGACAAGGGAACTAAAATACTCAATGGGAAAAGCATAATCTTTTCAATAAATGGACTCAGGAGAACCACATGCAGAAAAATATAATTGGACCCCCTAGTAATTGGACACTACTCACAGAAATGAACTCAAAATGGATCAGAAACTAAAACATAATATCGGAAACCATAAAACTAGAAGAGAACATAGGGGGAAGCACCTGGACATTGGTCCTGGCAATAAGTTTTGGACGTAACACCAGAAGTACAAGCAGCACAAGTGGAAAAATCAGCCAGCGGGACTACAAACTAGAAAACGACTGTACAAAAACAACCAAAACGCCAATCTATTGGATGAGGGAAAAACCTGCAATTTATCTATCTAAAATACTAGTTATCCAAAATACATGAAAAACCCATAGAGCTCAGTTGCAAAAAAACAACAACAACAAGAATGAGCAAAGGAACTGAATAAACATTCCAAAGAGGACATAAAAATGGTCAACAGATACAACCAAAGAAGCTCAAGATCACCAATCAGGGAAACGCAGTTCAAAAGCAAAGGGACATATCACCTTACACCTGTTAGAATGGCAATAGCTATCACGAGAAAGACCAGTAAATATTGGCAAGGATGTGGAGAAAGGGGAACCCTTGTGCTCTGTTGGTAGGAATGTGATTTATAAAGCCATTGTGGAAAACAATATAGATATTTCTCAAAAAGTTAAAAAAAAATCTACCATATGACCCAGCAATTCCACTTGTGGGTATGTTTAAAAAAAAAATTTTTTTTTAACATTTATTTATAATTGAGAGACAAACACAGAGCATGAGCAGGGGAGGGGCAGAGAGAAAGGAGAAACACAGAATCCGAAGCAGGCTCCAGGCTCTGAGCTGTCAGCACAGAACCCAACCCAGGGCTCGAACTCACAAACTGCGAGATCATGACCTGAGCCGAAGTCAGTCGCCGAACCAACTGAGCCACCCACCCAGGCGCCGCAACCTGTGGGTATGTTTAAAGTAAACAAAAATCACTATATGAAAAAGCAATATCTACACTCTCATGTTTACTACAGCATGCAAGATATGCAAACACTAAGTGCCAGTCAATGGACAAAAGCATAAAGATGTCGTATATAAATACAATGGACTATTATTCATCCAGGAGGAAAAAAAGAAATCTCATGTAAGACAACATGTATTGACCTTGAGGGCATTATGCTAAGAAAAAAAAAAAATCAGACAAATACTATATGTTATTTTTAAGTGGAACCTAAAAAGGGGAGAGGTTAGACAAAGGGTACAAGCTTCCAGTGGGTAGATGAGTTCTGGAGATCTCATGTACAGCCTGATGACTACAGCTAACAATACAGTACTCTTTACTTGAAAGTTGCTAAGATAATAGAACATACATGGTCTTACCGCCCCCCCCCACCACGAAAAGGTAATTCTAGGAGAGGATACAGGTGTTAACACTAGAATGGTAATCATTTCATAATATAGGCGTATCAAATCAAGTTGCACATTTCTAGGAGTGAGGAGTTAAGATGGCAGAGGAGCATGGAGACCCTGAGCTGGTCTCATCCCTGAAATGCAGCGAGATCAGCACCAAACCACTTTGAACACCAAGGAAATTGATCTGAGGATTAACACAACAATCTGCATAACTTAAGCCACACAACTTGGCAGGTACACGGTGTGGAGAGGTGAACTGGGGGAGAGAAAGCTGAGGAGGGCAGAAAGCGGTTTTTGCAGAGAGAGGACAGAGAAAGAGAAAGGGGGAGAGTGAAGCTCACTGGGATCATGCAAAAAGAGCACTACCCCCGAAAGTAGCTAGAAGAAGAGAAAGTGAAAGAGTGAAAACACTCGCAGGGGACTGGATAAGAAATCTGTTCTTCGAAACTATTGACAGGAAGAAAGTTTCAATATACCAGGATTCTATAAACAGTGGAGTGCAATCTGAAGTTTTAGAGCTCAATTCCTGGTGGTGCTCTGCTGAGGAAATGGGGTGAATCCCCAGGAGCAGGCAGCAGGGTCTGCAGGGCCCATGTGCCACCCGGGGAGCAGCAGTTCCACTGCTTGGAGTACATTTGGAGGCCACATGGCCTCCCCACAGGCAAAGGTCCCAGCAGCTCCAGAGAGCAGCTACGTTTGCTGTTATTGGAACCTCTGCTGCTACACAATCACATGAACATTTTCTGGGGGAAGCTAGCACCTGGACATTACTCAGCAAGAGTGTCAGTGTGGGTCCAAGCCACAGAGGTCTCTGAAGCACGGAGTTTTGCAAAACCACCCCATCAGAGATAAACTTCTGGAGGGAGGTGCCGCCTGTCAGGTGGCTGGCTTGCACAGGGTAGAAGTGGGGAGTGGATGGAGGCCCGAGACAAAAACGGGTGCTTGATCGCAGGTGATAGTCCAAAGTTCCTGTGCCAGGAACTAGGGAGGTAGGAGAAGCCATTTCCACCTCTCCCACACATGTGCATGGACACACACACACCACACCGATCCACCCCAATAAGCTAAACGGCACCAAGTAGTGGAGAATGGAACCATTACACCAAACCCTGCCCAACTGTGCCCTCCAAGCACATCCCCCAGAATACCAGCACAAGTCATTCCACCTGCTTAGTGCCCAGACTATAGGGTGCTTCATAGTTTCAGTTCAAGAGGAAACTGGATATAACTTCATCAGGTTCCATTCTGTTTGCTGGTTCATGTATTTGCTCATTTTCTTTGCTTCTGTTTTTGCTTATATGGGTTTTTCTCTTTCCTCTTTTCTTGAATACACAAAATTTTATTTAAAATTTTTTATTTTATTTCATTTTATTCTATTAATTTAATTTAGAAAAATTTCTTTTCCTTTTCCCCTACTCTAACAAACTTCTTTCAACAAGCAGACCAAAATACACCTACGATCTAGCTTCCTTTGGGTTTTTTTAATTTTTACGTTTTTTTCTTCCTCCAAAATGACAAAATGAAGGAATTCATCCCAAAACAAGGGTAAGAAATGACACCAGGGGCTTAATCAACACAGATATAGATGTCTGAACTAGAATTTAGAACTATGATAAGAAGAATACTAGCTGGGATTGAAAAATGCACAGAATCTCTTTATGCAGTAATAAAAAGTATAATCTAGTTAGGACGAAATTAAATATGCTACAGCTGAGATGCAATCTTAAATGGATGCGAGATTGGATGTTGTCAAGACTGGATGAATCAAAGCAGCAAATCAGAAAATTAGAAGATAAAATGGAGAACAATGAAGCAGAGAAAAAGAGGGAAACAAAAGCCAGAGCATGATACAAGACTTCGAGAACTCAGTGGCTTCTTCATAAGGAATAATATCTGAATCACAGAAGTCCCAGAAGATGAAGAGAGAAAAACTGGCAGTTTATTTGGGCAAACTATAGCAGAAAAACTCTCCTACTCTGGGGAAGGACACAGACCTCAAACTCCAAGAAGCACAGCTAACTCCCATTAGATTCAACAAAGAACAACCATCACCAAGGTGTATCAGTCAAATTCACAAAATACACAGACAAGGAAAGAATTATGAAAGCAGCAAGGGAAAAAAGTCCTTAACCTATAAAGGAAGACAGATCAGGTTTGCAGCAGACCTATCCACGGAAACGTGGCAGGCCAGAAAAGAGTGGCAGGATATATTCAACATGCTAAAAATCAAAAAAAAATATGCAGCCAAGAATTCTGTATCCAGCAAGGCTGTCATTCAAAATAGAAGGAGAGATAAAAGAGTCTCCCAAACAAAAACTAAGGAATTCATGACCACTAAACCAGCCATGCAAGAAATTTTAAGGGGATTCTTTGGAGAAAAGACACAACAATAAGAAGATCAAAAGGAACAAAGACTAGAAAGGACCAGAGAATATCACCAGAATCCAACTCTAGAGGGGCAACACAATGGAACCAAATTCCTATCTTTCAATACTCCTCGAAATGTAAATCAACTAAATGCTCCAATCAAAAGACATAGGGTATCAAAATGGATAAGAAAACAAGACTCATCTATATGCTGCTTACAAGAGACTCTTTTTAGACCTAAATATACCTGCAGATTGAAAGTAAAGAGACAGAACCATTTATCATGCTAATGGTCATCGATAAGTATTGGCTACTACTCCAGCTTTCTATCAGACAACCTAGATTTTAAAATAAAGATTGTAACAAGAGATGAAGAAGGGCATTCTTGTCTTTCCACCAAGAAGATCTAACAATTGTAAATATTTATGCCTCTAACATGAAAGCACCCAAATATATAAATAAATCAATCACAAACAAAGAAATTCATTGATAATACAATAGTAGGGGACTTCAACACCCCATTTACAACAATGGACAGATGTTCCAAGCAGAAAGTTAAACAAGGAAACAACGGCTTGTGAATGACACACTGGACCAGATGGACTTAACATATATATGGAATATTTCATCCTAAAGCAGGATACACATTCTTCTCAAGTGCACAAGGAACATTCTCCAGAATAGATCAATCACATGCTGGGACACAAATCAGCCCTCAACAAGCACAAAAAGATTGAGATCATACTGTATATATTTTCAGACCACAATGCTATGAAACTCAAAGAAATCAACCACAAGAAAAAAATCTGGAAAGACCATGAATACATGGAAATTAAAGGACATCCTACTAAAGAATGAATGGGCTAACCAATAAATTAAAGAGAAAATTAAAACATACATGGAAACCAATGAAAATGGTAACACCACAGCCCTAAACCTCTGGGATGCAGAAAAGGTGGCCATAAGAGGGAAGTATACAACAATACAGGGCTTCCTAAAGAAGGAATAAAGGTCTCAAGTATACAACTTACCCTTACATCTAATGGGACTAGAAAAGGAACATCAAAGCCTAAAGCCAGAAGGAGTAAAATACTAAAGATTAGAGAAGAAATCAATGATATTGAAATAAACAGAATATATCAATGAAACCAGGAGCTTTTTTTTTTTTAAAGAAAATTGATAAACCTCTAGCCAGACTGATCAAAAAGAAAAAGGAATAACCCAAGTCAATAAAATCACGAATGAAAGAGGAGATCACAGCCAACACCGCAGAAATACAAACAATAAGAACATTATGAGCAATTATATGCCAACACATTGGGAAATGTAGAGGAACTAGACAAACTCCTAGAAACATATAAACTACCGAAAGTGAAGAAATAGAAAATTTGAACATACCCATAGCCAGTCGAGAAATTGAATTAGTAATCAAAAATCGCCCAACAAACAGGAGTCCAGGCCTGGATGACTTTCCAGGGGAATTCAACCAAACATTTAAAGAAGAGTTAACATCTATTCTGTTGAGGCTGTTCCAAAAAAATTTAAGTGGAAGGAAAACTTCCAAACTCACTTTAGGAGGCTAGCGTTACTTTGATTCTAAGACCAAAGACCCCACTAAAAAGGACAACTACAGACAAATTTCCCTGATAAATATGGATGCAAAAATTCTTAACAAGATACTAGCCAACCAGATCCAACGACGCAATAAAAGAACTAGTCACCACGACCAAGCGGGATTTATTCCTGGGATGCAGGGCTGGTTCAATATCTGCAAATCAATATGATACATCACATTAATAAAAGGATAAAAACTACATGATCCTCTCAATAGCTGCAGAGAAAGCATTTGACAAAATACAGCATCTTTTCTTGATAAAGGTATAGAAGGACCATACCTCAATATCTTAAAGGCCATATATGAAAGATCCACCACTAAGGACCCACCACTAAGTTTTTCAATGGGGAAAAACTGAGCACTTTCCCCATAAGGTCCAGAACAGACAAGGATTTCCACTCTCACCACTATTACTCAATATAGCGTTGGAAGTCCTAGTCTCAGCTATCAGACAACACAAGGAAATAAAAGGCACCCAAATCAGCAAGGAAGACGTCAAACTTTTACTCTTCACATACAACACGATACCCTATGTGCAAGACCCAAAAGGACTCCACCAAAAAAACTGTTAGAACTGATCCATGAATTCAACAAAATCACAGGATATATATATATATAAAAAAAAATCAATGTACAGAAATTGGTTGAATTCCTATATGCCAGTAATGAAGCAGAAGAGCCAAACAATCGACTCCATTTACAATTGCACCAGGAAACATCAAATACCTAGTAATAAACTTAGGCAAAAAGGTGAAAAAGCTGTATCATGAAAGCTATAGAAAGCTTAAAGAAATTGAAAATGACACAGAAAAATGGAAAAATATTCCATGCTCATGGATAGGAAGAATATTGTTAAAATATCAATACTACCCAAAGCAATCTACATACTCAATGCAATCTCTATCAAAATAGCACCAGCATTCTTCGCAGAACTAGAACAATCCTAAGATTTGTATGGAACCAGAAAAGACCCCAAATAGCCAAAGCAATCCTGAAAAGGAAAACCAAAGCTGCAGGCATCACAATTCCAGACTTCAAGCTGTATCACAAAGCTGTAATCATCAAGACAGTGTGGCACTGCCACAAAAAACAAACACAAAGATGAACCTAACGGAATAGAGAACCCCAAATTGACCCACAAACCTATGGCCAACTAATCTTTGACAAAGCAGCAAAGTATATCCGATGGTGTAAGGACGGTCTCTTCAGCAAGTGGTGCTGGGAAAACGGTCCAAAGACGACATCCAGATGGCTGACACACGAAAAAAAGGATCAACATCAAACATCATCAGGAAAATACAAATCAAACTCACTAGGAGATACCACCTCACACCTGTCAGAATGGCCAACGTTAACAACTCAGGCAATGATAGATGTTCGTGAGAACTCTTTCGCACTGCTGGTGGGAAAGCAAACTGGTGCTGTCACTGCGGAAACAGTATGGAGGCTCCTCGGAATATTAAAAACAGACCTACCTTACAACCCAGCGATTGCACTAGTGGCTATTTATCCAAAGGATACAGAAGTGCTGATTTGAAGGGGCACACGTACCCCAATGTTTATAGCAGTGCTATCAACAATAGCCAAAGTGTGGGAAGAGCCCAAATGTCCATCCACTGATGAACAGATAAAGATATGGTGTACACATACACACAGTGGAATATTACTTGGTGATCAAAAAGAATTAAATCTTGTCATTGCAACAACGTGAATGGAACCAGAGGTATTATACTAAGTCAGTCAGAGAAAGACAAATCTGTTTTCACACATATGTGGAATTTGAGAAGCAAACATAAGGGAAGGGAAGCAAAAATATAGAAAACAGAGGGGGAGACAAACTATAAGAGTCTCTTAAATACAGAGAATGGAGGGTTCCTTGTTGGGATGAGCACTGGGTGTAATACATAAGTGATCACTCAATTCTATTCCTGAGATTATTACAAAGTATGTTAACTTAAGATTTAAGTTTTTAAAAATATTGCATATTTCTACAGTTAAGGTCAATTTTATCTCAGAACTAGGAGATTTTAAAACCAAGTTCTTAGACATTTGTCAATTCTACTCTTGAAAGGTTTTATTAATACAATGCTTTTTATTAGTGTGTTCCTCCTGCTTATAACCTCCTAAAGGTCACTTTATAGTGGTCTATAGTGACCACTTCTAGGGGATTACAGAATAATCTTCATAACATCACCTATAGGGTATTACAGAATAATCCTCATAAAGTCACTTACAAGGGATACACAAGTAGATCCTTCCTTTTAAAATCTTTGGGCAGGAAAAACCTAAAGTTTATAAATTAGAGTTCTTAAAGTAGGCACAATATATTGGTATTTCTGTGTCCAAGTTTTCTTTTTAATCTAATATTAGTAAATATTTTAAAGAGGCGGTAGACATGAAAAACAGTTTAGGCAAACAGAACTAGAATATGCAAACAAATGCAATAAATGTTTATGCACAGTTATTTCCCTTTGAAGACCTCTTTATAAATCGACATATGGTGAGAGGAAAGATAATTGTGACCAATTATTTGGGAATTACAAGGTGTGCTTAAAAAAACTGTAAGAATAATCTTGAGATCAGTAGTTAGGGGATAGAGGACTAGAGTTCATCCTATACTTTTAAAACCATATTTATTCCAAACGCATTTTAAAATAAGGTATGTAGTTCTCCCCATCTGACAAGCATGGATGGATGCTGGCCAAACATGAATTCATTTCAAACAGAACTGATCAGTTACATGTACTTTTAAGTCATTTAGAAAACACACAGTATCACATATCACAAAAGTTTAAATTTTTCTTTCTTTTCGAGAAAGAGCATGAGTGGAGGAGGGGCAGAGAGAGAGAGAGAGAGAGACGCAGAATCCGAAGGAGGCTCCAGGCTCTGAGCCGTCAGGACAGAGTGCGACGTGGGGCTCGAACTCAGGAGCCGTGAGATCATGACCTGAGTTGAAGTCGGACACTTAACCGTCTGAACCATCCAGGCGCCCCACAAAAATTTATTTCTTCACAGATGTGCAATTAAGTAGCAAAGGAAAACTATTCTCAACATTGGTAATGTTTTGAAAAGGAAGTCATAGTAAAATATTTTAAAATATTAAAACTAAGAAACAAAGCAACGTGGCAACTAAAACTAAAACTAACCCCCCCACCCCAGACTGCCATTTTCACTACCAGGTTTCAATTTTCTCCACAAAACTTATCACAGCTAACAAATATATATGGCAATCCAACACAGCAATTAAGAATACCCTGTAGAGCCTTGCGGATCATTTGGACACACTTTGTTTTTTAACCCAAGTGAAATGAGAAGCATTGAAGGATTTAAGCAGAGAAATGAAATGACCCAAGTTGCATTATAAAGGGATAAGTGGTGGCTCTGAGAATTAGAGGATACTGGAGCAAAGGCAGAAGGAAACCAAGCAAGAGATAGGGGTTTGGAATGTGGCAGTTCAGGGAGCAAGCAGCAACATCAGAAGTGAAGAGGACAGACTTCGAGAGCCTGTTCAACCAGCTCCTACACTTACCGAAGTTCAGATCCCTGTGACCAATCCTTTGACAGACAGAGGATGGGGAGGTGAAGTAAGGAAAAACATTACGTATCCTAGGGTTTCCATTTCTGATTGGATCCTGACCGGTATGAAGGTTTGAACAAAACTTACAAATAAAGATAATCTAATCACTGACTTGATGGGAATGAGCAGGTCTACAGGAGATGGATGGATTAGGCAGGAATGGATGGTATAGCTTTTACCAAGATTGCTAGTGAGAGGCAGCCAACATACATGGAAAAGCCCGGTCCCTAGCTGAATCTAAAGTCTGATACCACAGTATATTCAGTCAACATCTACTGGAGTGTCAGAGAATCCAAACAGGAACATTTTTAAGTTTGAGAGAGAGAGACAGAAAAACAGAATCCCAAGCAGGCTCTACCCCGTCAGCAAAAAACCTGGTGTGGGGCTCTATCTCACGAACCATGAGATCATGACCTGAGCCAAGATCAGGACTTGGATGTTCAACCGACTGAGCCAACCAGGTACCGCAATAATCAACAGTCTAAGAGCTAAGAAAAGTACCAAGGGAAGAAAAAAAAAATGGGACCCAGGAGCCAGAAGCCAGAATTTAAAGATAGAAGGAGCAGTGGACTGGGACTGTGTCAGTGGCAATAAAAGATTTAAATAAGGAAGAAACTGAAAGTCTTCTATATTTAACAATTAGGAAATTATTAATGACCTTAGCACTGTACATTTTATTCCTTTTATTAGCAATAGGTAATGGACAGTCCCCTAAATGGAGATCAATGTGTCATGATTTTATGTGCATTACATAAAATCTAGCCGGGGAAAGAATCTTAAAAAACTACGGCTTATAGTTCTGTATTTACCTTGGAGATCAGCATAACGCAAAACACAATGTGCTCAACAAATACTTTGGATACTGTTTTTATAATCCTTGGCCCGTTCCTTTGCTCCTCGGCAAGGCTTTTGTTCTCCAGTTGTTTGTGGCTCTCATTTCCCACATATTCTACTTCTGAGCCTTGACCTTATCTTTCTCTACTTGTAGGTTCTCTTCCAATTTTTTAAGCAATGTATTTCACCACTGGATATTCCAATGTCAATACTAACACTTCAAGATCTACGGAGAACTTCAAGAATTTTATTCTTACATTTTTCTTCTTGTGTCCTCCAGGGTCCATCATTTTATTTCATAAGCTTTAGTGACCACTCCAACCCCAGAGTTCAAACCTTTCCAAACGGAACACTAGGCAACAGAGACTTAAAATACACTTATGGTAATTTTTTAATTGTTTTTATGGAATGGAGATTAAAAATAGCAGATTTTTAATGTGTATACTATATATCAGAAACTATTGCAAATATCTTATACATATTCTCATTTACTAACTGAGGAATCCTAGATTCCTCCAATTATAGATTAGCGCACTGAGGAATAGAGGTTAAGTAAACTTTTCCAAATTCAAACAACTACTAACAATTGAAAAGTCTGACTCCAAGACCCAAGATATATATGGACATGGTTATTAGTGTGTACATCAAATAAGGTAACCATCTTGTAATTCACAAATAGGTATAAATTCACATAAGTCATGGAAAAGCAACCTAGAGCACCAGTGAAATTTCTGTTCTGGTAATTTCTTTGTGTGTGTGTGTGTGTGTGTGTGTGTGTGTGTGTGTGTCGTCTTCAGAAACACGGCTCAGTTTTCCATGAAGGCAAAAACCATTCCAGATATTTTAGGCAACTTGGGTCACAAATCCTTGGTACCCTCAAAAAGGTAGTCATTTTAGAAGATGAAATCTGAATAACCAAAATTTTCTGGGTTACGGAAACATCTCCTCAAATTAGTTACCAAAATTTTTGAAATTCCCAAGATACCACACGTGCATTAGATCAAAATTACACATAAACAAAATGGCGTTTGAGCAGACAGAACGAGGCAGGCGCAGGAAGGCAGAGCAAGTATGCACTCAAAAGGAAAACCGGTTAGCAAAGAATAGCAAGAGGATAAAATGGCCTCCTGGAAATAAAGCAAAAGAAAAGTTTCCCTCTGGGAGAACTACAAAGGACAGACGATATTTGCTCGCGGGTTTCACAGAAAACAGGAGACCCAAACACCCAACTTCCTCAATTCTTACCACAACCCAGAAGTGTGAAGTGGCCGTCATGACAAGGACATGGGTGCTTATTTTTAAGGAGACGGACCTCAGTGCACCACCCCTGCCTACCAGTCCAGGAATGCCCCACAGACATAAAGAGGCAAATGAAAATGTGACTAAATAGAAACACCAGAGAGGCCACAGCCAGGAAGGGACCTAGAGATAATCATTTGATTAGAAGCATAGAAATAGGACCCTTTAAGTTAACCATCAGCAACTTCGAACAGGATAACACTTTCAGTAAAACTACTCCCTAACAGTATTGTTCAGTTTTAAAAATGCTTTCCCCCAGGTTGCTGGGGATATAGGAGGTTTGAAGGAGAAAGTGAGGCAGGCTTTATTTTGGAGGAATGAACAAGGTTACTGGAGAATGGGGATGTAAACCCTGACGCTATGCCAGAGGCGTCCATCAGCCAAGCATGGCCATCGGTGTTTCGAAGGTAAAAAGCACTGGGAAAACGTGTGCTAGAAGAATGGAGAAAATTGGTAGAAATTTAAACATCAAAACTTGGCAGGAAAAAAAAGGGGGGGGGGTCTATACAGGAAGCACCTGTCACCTAGTTGTGACCACAATGGGCCATTCCTTTCTGGCTACTGTGCAAGCAGCAAACAGTGCTGAGGATATGCCAACAAGGACAGGTGAGGGGACACCCTTATGCGTCCCTGATCCCACAGGGACGAGGGTCAGAATTCCACTGATAAATACAGTCAGTCTTACATGCAAAGAGGGGAGACCACAGCTGGTCTCCTTGCATCTCAAACCATCAGCCACAGACAGGATCTATCATCCCTCAAGCACCTTGGCTAACACCGCGGAAGGAAATTTTTACTCTGCCTTATTTCCTATTTCCACATCATCTTTCTGGAACAAACGTCTTTAGAGAATGCCCCATCCGTGCCTATAAATGCCTCAGTTCATACAACACCTTTACGGTTAGCTCATGTCCAGCAAGAGTCTATGTTCTGTCTTTTATGGAGTAGAATTGCACCGAGAAGTAGCTTCTTAGCCAGAGACCAGATTGGGCCATTAGGTAGGACCCTACGAATGGGCTCCTGTGAATGCAACGTGGATACAAGGGGACGGAGCCACTCTCTGACCTGGCCTAAAAAGCCCGACGCAGTCATGCTCCGTGCTTCTCGCTCTCTGGCCAGAATAAACACCTGCCAGGGCAACCCTGGAAACCATTTACTGAAGATGGCAGAGACCCACACAGCACTGCCAGGTGTGCAGAAGGCTTCCCTGCTGAGCTGGTCAACCCTCCTGATATTTTAAGTCAACTAGAGATTTCTACTGTGGTCCAGCCACTCATCACTTGGCAGGGGTGGGGAGTTTCCTATTGGATTGAGCCCCCCCACCTCTAAACACCTAGAACAGCAGGACAGCCTGACGCAGGCAGATGGCCTCTGTGCTCTGATGCAAAACGGGACGACCACAGATCACGTTATGGCTCTATTCCCACCTGTTCAGTGGCTAGCAAGCAGAGAGGACAATGTGCTGAAGAAATTTAGAAATGCTCAGGGGGGGAATTTCAGAAAGATTAAAATAGCCTAACGGATGAGTAGGTATCCTGCTCCTCTACTGCCATAAAGGATGGTTATTAAAGCCCACAATTATCATTAAGGACAACTCTGACCCAAGAGAGCTGGTAAAAATCATCTGGGCTTTACTTATAACTATATGGCTGCCTGCACCCCATCGACTTTCCAGAATGGCCAATTAGCTCTGTGGGAAATGCACCTGCCGATAAAGAGAGAAGCAGGACAGAAACATTTGAGAGATACCTTTCATTTTCTTAAAGTTAAACGTCCCTTTTTGTTCCCAGAAATATGTCCACCATTCAGGCTCAAAGGGAGAGAGGTGATTCCATTGGCCCCTTAAAAAAAAATGCACTTAGCCACAGGCACAGTGATGTATAATCATGCGGTCTGACAATGGCTCTTCTCTGGTCATTCCCCAGCTCTTCCCGAGGTCCCTGTTCACCTCATTCAGTTTAATTTGCTTGTCCACACAAGCCCTCTAACCTCATCCACAAGTGAAAAAATAGAGAAATCTCAGTGTGACAGCACATCGCTGCACACTGGCACTCTTCAACGGGCGTGTTTCAGTTTCCAGCAGCTACGGCTACTACTAATCCCCAATTCTCGACTCCTGCCAAAGATGCTCCACTTCCTAGGATCCCCATGCTTGGGTCATCAAAACACCGGATCCCCTTTTTGAAATTTTCAGGATCCCCCCCCCCAAAGAACTTTACCATCGGCCACCCCGTCACATATCTCTGCTGCTTCAAAAGACTGACAACTCAAGAGGGTTTCCTTCTTGATGAAATCCTGTCTGCCTCCAAGTGTAGGCTCTGCGGGCGCTCCTTCCCTTGTTCTGTGCTGATACAGCAATGGCAAGATGGAGTTTAGAATCCAAATTTTGGAGCTTAAAGGAGATCATAAATCATACAATACAACTCTCTCTGGGGTCTAGAGGTTAAGGGACTTGCTTGAGGTCACCAGATTAAACAGTGGGAAATCAGATACATTAACCCAAAGCTCCTCACTTCCAGTCCTCCTTTGCCGTGCTGTGCCAGGAGGCTCAGTGTTAGGAAACCCCACACAGTCCAAAAGAGATCAGGTCAAAGATCAGTTCTTTGCCTGTTCTACCCTATTCCCAAGATTAATTAGGGAGTTCTTCATGTAACTCTCATGTCAGTGATGCTATAGCCCACTTTATGCAGTTCGATTGGCAGATTGCTCTTAAATTCAGCTTCTAGCTGAAAATACAGACAAATCTCAGCACTGGACATTTCAGTGTGTCAACATCAGTTGACCACCATAGAGGTTCATGGCCAATAATGAATCAAGAAGAAAGGGTACGGTGGGGTGCCCGGGGGGCTCAGTCGGTTAAGCGTCCGACCTCGGCTCAGGTCACGATCTTGCGGTTTGTGGGTTCAAGCCCTGCACTGGGCTCTGCACAGACAGCTAGGAGCCTGGAGCCTGTTTCGGATTCTGTGTCTCCCTCTCTCTCTGCCCGCCCGCCCTCCCTCGTTCATGCTAGGTCTCACTCTCAAAAATAAACGTTAAAAAAAGTTTTAAAAAAGGTTATGGGAAGATTTTGATGTAAACACATCCATTAAAACCAGTAAAATCTACGACACATACTACCAAATGCTACAGAGGATGTAGAGCAACAGGAACTCTTATTCATTGCTGGTGGGAATGTGAAACAGTTCGGCCGTTTTGGAAAAACGTTTGGCAGGTTCTTACCAAGTTAAACGCAGGTTTACCATGTGATCCAGCAATCCTACTCCTATTTACCCAAGTGAACGGAAAACTTCTGTTCACACAGAAACCTGCCCGTGAATGTTTATAGCAGCTTTACTCATAATTGCCAAGAATAGCAGAAGCCATGATGTTCAACAGGTCAGTGGACAAAATTATACTACACCCAAATACATCATTCACTGATAAAAAGAAATGATCTTTTAAGCCAAACGACAACATGGGGGAACCTTAGGTGTAGATTTCTAAGGGAAATAAGCCAGCCTGGAAAGGTTACATACTGTAGGATTCTAACTATAGGAAATTCTGGAAAAGGCAAAGTTACAGAGATAGTACAAAGATTAGTGATCGCCACAGGTTCGGAGGGAGTTGAGAAGGGATGGGTAAGTGAAACACAAGCCCTTTTTAGGGTGGTTAAAGGTGGAGGACAATGTAACATTGGATACATGACAAATTCGTCAAAACCCATAGAATGTACAACACAAAGAACGGACCCTAATCTAGACCTTACCTTAGATATTGGGACATATTAACGTTGTTTCAATTTTAATATGCCACACTAATCAAGGCATTAATGGGGAAACTCTGTGCTGATAGAGGGATAACTGGGAACTATTCCTGCTCAATTCTTCTATGAACATAAAAGGGCTCTTAAAAAATAAAGGCTCTTTTAAAAGCATAAACACTGCCTAGTCAATAAGAAAAGCATTACCATGCTACAGTTCTTGCTGACAATCTTTCAACTACAAATTCACTCTTAGTTCGATCCAAATCAGAGTTCAGTCCCAAGCCTCCTGAATCACTTAGGATTGGTTGATTGAATACTGAAGCTTACGTCAGTGCCCTCATGGAGATCACATTCTTGTTATAATAGTAGCACCTGTTTGTATGCTGAACTACCAGATAGCATTCAAAATCCTTCACAGGTGTTAACACAGCAAAACTACAAGGAATGGGATTATGAGGACCACCCTCATACAGCTGTGAAAACTACCCAGACTCGGGAAAGGCAGAGGAGCTTGCCCATAGCTACAAAGGTGCTGAAATCGGGATCAGAGACCAGGCCACAGTTCCAAAGTCCCGGCTCATCACCACGGCACCGTAGCCGATAAAAACAAAGTAAAACTTGTGAATCTGACAAGGGATCACAGTTCTTCCAAGAAAGCCCAAACACAATGGCAGAATCCAAGGAAATCAAAAACAAAATAAAGTTGGGAGCCTCAAACTTACCGTCCACTGACAACAAACTGGGATTAAGGGCTGGGGGAACCAGAGGGAGACCTACAGGAGATCTTGAGAGGTCAGACACAGAAGACCCTAGCTAGAAGACCCATCAAGGCAGAATCTAGGGCAGAGAGGACACGCATTTGCTACCCACAAATAGTTTGAGCAACCTACCAGAGTACAAGGAAATGGTCCAAGGCTCACCTAGGAAAATATTCTATCCCAGTTGTGATCCACATGTACTCCCTGGATCAGCATCACCGAGGAACTTCTTAGATATGCAAAGGATCAGGTCCCACTTCAAATCTGCTGAATCAGACGGAGGATGAAGCCCAGCCATCTCCATGTTAAGAGCCTTCTGGAATATTCTGATGCATGCTAAAATCTTAAAAACTACCATCCTAAGCCATTCTTGGGTGTTTGGATATCATTTGATCGGGGATGGAAAGCCACTGAAGACTTTCATGAAGGAGAGAGACTTAAGTGTAGCAAGGAAACTCTTTACTTAAAATGGGATCCCAAGGTTGTTCTAAGAGGCTTCGGATATATAAAAGATTACAGGATCAACTCATTATTTGCATCTCTAACTCTGCAAAGCTAGCTCTCCTGCTTAGTTACCAAAACGGGTACTTTTTGGCCAGAACTAATGCCACACACTATCCCCATCTCAGACATGCACAGATATACAGTTTAATAGGAAATGCTCTGATAGGGGCCCAAAAATAGGTGTGAAACTGGGAAATAAAGCCTTTAGGAATAAAAAGGCAACTTTTCTGTTCCTTTTCATAGATTTCCCCTTCTGAATCCCCCATTTTAAAACTGGCTGGCTGGGGACTACATCCATTTTATAATGACTCCATCCCCTTTAAAATCTCCGAGTGGCAGGTGGCAGGATTGGGTTTGGGTGAGTGGGGTGGGGGGAGGGATTATGTCATTTACCTCATTTACTCCTTTGGGAGAAGGGCTCATTTTATTCCAACTGAAGATTTAACAACTTGGGGCTTTCAACAATCAATTTGAACTAAACCACCACTTAAGTGTGAGTAAAGTCTTTTAAAAAAAAATGATTCATGATATAATAGGAACAGAGAAAACTAGAATTGTACAAGGGGTGGAGTGGAGACAGTATTACAATCCTGTTGTTGGCAACCGTAAGTTATATGGAGGAGGAACAGACACTGCAACTAGGAAAAACATAGCTGAGCAAAATTTTGAGGAAACTGATTATCACCATCAAAAATCTGTTCCCATGTATGCTGTTCTTATTAAGCCAATGTCTTAGGGAATCTACGGGAGATCTCCAGTTTGAGAGGACTCTGGAAGCAGGTGGGTTGCTTTCACATATGGTCTATTCCATTGGGTTAGGACTTTTCGATTTATATGCCTAAAGGATTACAGGGAAATGGAAGCATTCATTTACTATAATGTGATCCAGAACAAAAATAAATCCATCACGTTGGTTTATGGGACGTCTAGGGCCACTAGAACACAATTTGCTTTCCTAGAGAAGTACCATGAACTTTCCACCTGTGCCTTCATGGCTGCACCTGTCCAGACACAACATATTCCAAGCAAATGAGAGTCATCTTTCAAAGTCAGTTACTCAAAATGCACAAAACTTTAGAACAGATATTAATAATATTTGGTTCCCTTGCCTCTGGCCTGCCTACTAAAGAAACATCAATCCCACTTTCTCCATTTCCACCTAGGGTTTTAAAAATCTATATGCACACTCTACTGGTTTTCTACTTTAATAATTCATTTCCCATGTGAATAGCAAAGAAAATAATCTACCATCAAAATAAATGAGGTGGATGATCTACAATAGAACTATGCTTAATCAACCATAAAATAGACTTGATGTATTAATACAAAGCAAATAGGATTTTCTCTTGGGGGGGGGAACATTTCCCTGAAATCTTTACTGAAAAAAGTCCACTAAGAGCTCAAAAAAGCAATTTGTAAATAACTTTAAACTACATCTATTAAGAGATAACTAACCAATTATGTGGAAATAACTTTTTAGGACAAATTAACAATTTGAGAGATGCCCGCCCAAAAATATTTTTCCCTTTTTCCTGGTTATAGAAAATCCAAAACTAATACCAATCTTTTGGATTACTTCGTTATTAATAATCCAATGAAAGTAAATCCTTCAATTTTAGAGATTGACAAAACCAACTGATTACATTATTGAAATATAATTTTACTGAATAGTATGTTTTTTTATCACTTATTGGATCAGTTCTTATTTATGTTGCATTCAGACACAGGATTCCAACCTACAATTACTTGTGATAAGTTTAATAGAAATTGTGACCTCATAGAGCAGCACAGTTAAAAATTAAGTTTAGCAAACTCAACCTCTAATCAAAAACTCCACAGAATTTCCAAATGAGCAAAAACTCATCGGTGCTCACTGTGCATTTTATATTCTACTTTGTTAGAGAGTTCTTCACATGGAGCTCAAACCATTTAAATTTTGGTCTGTGTGGCTTCTAGTACGATCACCTGGGACTGATTAATAGGTTTTTTTGTTTTGTTTTTAAGAGTTCTATTTTCTTTTCCCTTCTGCCAATTTTTTTTAACAGTTCTTAACGTACCAAAGTTTTAAACCCTTTTTGCATCCCTATCACTTAAGAAGTCCTTTTTAAAACAATACCATTAGAATCTGAAAGTACATGATTTGCCTTTTACTAACTATTATAATGCATGCCCTGCGCTTGACCACCAGGTATAGTTTAACAAATTACGGACTCTATCAAAATTCCTATTTTTATGAAAAGCCCAAGATCATATCTTTCTGCTAGCTTTTAAGAAGCACATTTCCTCATATTAGGCTTAAAGACTTTGTTTTTTCAGTGTCTTTAGTTGCTAAGCCTCATCTCCCCCATTTTTGTATTTTGGTAGGTAGAAGTCGGCCCGTCGAAAATGGCTTATAAACGCATATAGAATGAAAAGACCACAGATAGGGTTCGGAAAGTGACAAGGATCGGAAAAAAAATCACGTGGAAATCAGTTTGCCAAGATGTAATATGAAACCAATATTTATACCTCTTAATTTCTGAATTAGAATTTCCATTTTTGGGAAATTGTCCTCAGGAAATGTTGAAAGTAAATGCATCAAGATGCGTGTAACAGTAGTATTTTTAATATCTTTCTGGTGAACATGAAACTTAAGTACTTTCTTAAGCGGGTACCCACTATAACTCGTTAAAATAAAACAAATGAAACCCATAAACGCCCTAAATAGACAAAACCACTTTTGTCATATAGGAAAAAAACTTACCTTGTTTTCCAAGACAACACTTGACCTGAGTCACTTAATGCCTCTTTAAATCAGAAGCAACACCTCTATTATTCTCCAAAAGTGTTATCAAGTAACCACTAGCCAATTCCCCATCCTTAAGAGGACTCTTGATATTATAACCAGTCGCTGAAGAGTCAACACTCACTGCCTCCTCTCTATATACGCAGCTTTATAACAATACACCTGAGCCCCATCCCACGTTTGGTGTGAAGTCCCCCCCCCTCCACAAACGGTCTTCTTGTGTGCAAAATAAGCTTTTACTGATTACCACCTCCGTGATTCAGTGGTTTTACTTCCACTTGTGAACGTTTGACACAACTACGTAAAAACACATCAGCCAAATTCTAGATGGAAAAATTTTAAGAAGAAAGAGAAGCAAAAGAGCACCAACACATCTGTTATTTTCAACTCCTCCAATGTTCTGTAATGTTTTTACGACTATACAACTTTGCCTCTGGAATCACAAAGCTTGCATCAACCCTAGGAGAGGCCAAGTAACCACGTATTTTAAACTGCATTTCTTCAACTCTAAAATTGGGATAGCACTTATTTCACAGTGTTCTAGTAGGTAAGTTTCTACTTCTCTAAGGTCTAAAGTGGTGCGTCAACATTTCTCCATACTGTATCAGCATGACTGAGATTGCTTTCTTGGTTTGTTGTTTATCCCATAAAGCTACTGCCTAAATATTGTGGCCCAAAGACCCAAAGTCTATTTACCTTCTCTATCCCTTGAGGTCCCACTAAAAGAGCAAAAACCAAATATAAAGGGAAGCAGGAAATCATAAGGGGAGTTGGAAAACATGAAAAAGTAACAGCCCAGGAAAATAGAAAACACACTGATGGAAAAATAAAAACCTGGAGGAAACACTCACCCAAGACCGCCAGGAAAGAGCTCCAGACAAACTTGAGAAGCAACAAATATAAGGCCAGGAGCTCGGGACCACGAACAAGGTAATCCCTGAAAGTATTCACTGCAGCTGGCCAGGTGGGTGCTCCATCATCCCATTTCTCGGGACCACCGGCAGGGGAATTACTGAAAACTTGAATTCTCAACTGGCTCTCCTCATTCCTGGGTTATGCGTAGAGAGCAACTTAACTTCTTGAATCAAAATTGAGAACCACTCTTCGAAGGAAGTGGTTTGCCTAAGTAGCAAACTAGTACAGGTCGTAAAGCCCAAAATAGAAGAGCAGAGCTTAAGGAAAGTCTGGACTTGGGATCAGAGGCTAAAATACGGAACAAAAACGCAGAAGGCAGCTTCCCCCAGGAATAAAACGCAAATAAGTGCTCTCTCTGCAGACTGGAGGGGTCTTTTCTTTGGCAGAGGTGGGGATCCACAGCCTGGCTCTGGATTGCACCCACACACGCTTTCAAAACACACCCTACTGGTCCTTAGGTGGAAAGCAATGGACTGTTGGGAAAACAGCGGCAAAGGAAAACCACCCAAGCCGGAGGCTCATCAAACTTAGTTGTTATCAGATTTCAAGGGGGACAACCACCCAGTTGGTTTCTGAGGAGAATTAACAGCATACGGTAAAAACAAGACAACAAGCCCCGTATGGAGTTGCTTACGTAACCAAGCCCCAGATCACCAAACCCAGGCTTAACTACACCTGCTCTCCCAGAAATGGAACTTTAAGCCACTCAGGAATCGCCTGACCAACACCAGTTAAGTCACCTGCCCCTTAGGCTCCTGCCATCCCCTAAAAAAAGGAACCTTGCAATAACCAGGAAAAACTTCCTTCTTCCTGCTCCCTTCGGGCTATAAAAGTCTCATCCTGCCTGCACCACTCCCCCGAGCTCCTTTCCCTGCTAGGTTGCATACTGCTCGATTTGCTTCGACTTTGCTCAATAAATTGTTAAAATGTTTAATATCTCTCGGCTTATCTTATAATAGTTCCAGTATCACAAGAAGGAAGCCGAGGAAGCCCCTGAGAGCACCCAGGAGAAAGGAGCACCCCGGCCCCACAGGCACCTGCTGAGCCCCTGAGCTCGCTGCTGTCCGTTGGAGGTGGTGGGGGGCCCCTCTGGGATCCCGGCTCCTCGGCTTCTGTCAGGAAGGAGCCCCTACCCTCAAGGCATCTCTTTTTCCCCAACTGGCTCCCAAACTGGCCGCAGGACACCAGCTCAGACTTAAAAACCATCCCGGTTCAACTTGAAGACCAGACCAGATCTGACTTCAAAAGGGGACCAGGCGCCACTTAAAAACCAGACCGGTCTGGGTTAGACTGGCTCGACTTCCTAACAGGTGTGGGGGTGCGTGCAGTGTGAGGCCTCAGGTGACAGAGATTTTGTTTTAAGGTTCAATAAGCAGGTTAATTTACCAAAGATAATCTTGACTTGCAGGGGCCACAGCGGAGATCTTCTAACCATCTTAGATAAGTGTACCTATTTAGGTGGTGCCCTAGAGAAAAGGGGCCCCAAAGAACTCACCTCAGAGGTTGGAGGGAAAATTATTTGTCCTCCTCTACAGTTTCTGGTGACCACCCCAGTGGGACACCCCACTCGCTCTGGAGCCTTCAGAAGGATCCTGGGAGAACTGGCAGAGCCAGCAAAGGGTAAGAATTCTTACCAAAGTGGGGGAGCCTGGGTGGCTCAATCAGTGAAGCGTTGGACTCTTGACTTTGGCTCAGGTCATGATCTCACGGTTTGTGAGTCTGAGCCCTGCGTTGGGTTCTATGCTGACAGTGCGGAACCTGTTTGGGATTCTCTCTCTCCCTCTTTCTGTGCCCCTCCCCTGTTCATGCTCCCTCCCTCTCTCTCCCTCCCTCTCTCTCTCTCTCTCTCTCTCCCCCTCTCTCTCAAAATAAATATACTTAAAAAAATTATTACCAAAGTTAGCTTTCTAGATCTCTATCTATAGTCCCTCATAGAGTGAGGAAGGTCAAATTTCACACTTGTCCTTTCCTTTTCCAATTCAGATTGGCAGGGGAAAAAAAAATGTAAGGATTAGATCTTGGATTGCGACTTGTGATCGTATCTTCAGGTGCCCACTGATTGTCGATGCTTTCTTTCCCAGGGATAGACCACCTTCTGGTGTGTCTCATTTTGTGACCTGTGATGGCTTAGGGCATCAGGCTGAGGTCCCCCAAAATGTGGCTGAACAGAAATGTGCCTTGCACCCCCTTGGTGGCTCTCACCCTACTGATTGTGCCAGCTCTCAGGGGAATTGTCGGAGTCTTTTTCTTTTCTCCTGTTGCTTATCTTTGGGAGTGGCTCTGGATCTTTGTTTCCTCAAAAAGGAGTTACCAAGGGGCATTCACGATTCCAAATTAGCTCCTTTTGGGGTGCCTGGGTGGCTCAGTTGGTTGAGCGTCCGACTTTGGATCAGGTCATGATCTCACAGCTTGTGAGTTTCAGCCCCACATTGGCTCTGTGCTGACAGCTTAGAGCCTGGAGCCTGCTTCAGATGCTGTGTCTCCCTCTCTCTCTGCCCCTCCCCTGCTCACGTGCGCTCTCTCTCTCTCTCTGTCTCAAGAATAAATAAAACCTTAAAAAGAATGAAAACACAATTAGCTTCCTTTGGCAGATCAGTACTGACGATGTTGCAGAACCAGCTGCTAACACAATGGCTGACCAACAAAACCCTACACCCTCTGGACAAAGCTGTCGTTGATAACAGGATAGCCCTTGATTATCCTGTAGCAGAGCAAGGAGGTGTTTGTACCGTTCCCTACACCACTTGCTGCGCTTCGGATGGACACTTCCGGAGAGTTGAGACTCCGCTACGTAAGATTACTGAACAAGACAGCTGGCTTTAAAAAGTGACTCCCTTGGGACGGCTGGGTGGCTCAGTTGGTTGAGCATCTGACTTTGGCTCAGGCCATGATCCTGTGGTTCCTGAGTTTGAGCCCTGCATGGAGCTCGCGGCTATCAGTGTGGAGCCTGCTTCAGATCCTTGGATTCTCTGTCCCCTCTCTCTGCCCCTTCCCTACTCGAGCTCTCTGTCTCTCAAAAATAAATACTTTTTTTAAAGTGACTTCTTCAAGGGAGCCTTTCTTTGACTTACTTGATTCTGATTGCTTTGAGTCTTGTGGACCATGGATCTGAAGTGCACTCAAGACATTGGAAATTATCCTACTTACAATAATCATAGTAATGTCCCTGGTGCCCTGTATTCTCTCAAAAGCTTTAAATGCATGTTTGCAGCTCCTAATCACCTAGAAATGATCTCCCTAAGATTAGAACATCAGAGAAGGAAAAAGAATAACCAAGTTAAAGAATATGAACTTGGTTTCAACACCTGTGAATACCACACAGTGATTCAGCCAAAAACTCCAGAGAGGTAGCTGGGAGTAGCACTAATGCCTTAAATTTTGATCACATCTCTCAGTTAGGCAAGAGTCTGATCAAAAGGGAAAAACTCTAAAAAGACAGCATGCCCAATATGGAGTTGTTTTTGCTAAACCAAGACTTCATTACATTTTTAGCTCTCCCAGAAATGGAATCTTAAACCAGTCAATCAAGAATCACCTGATCAGCACTGGTTAAACCCCTGTCATCCCAAAAAGGAAAGTAATTTTGTAATAACTAATCCACATTTTGGCCTAGGATAACTTCCTTGTTCTCATTCCCTTTTGCCTATAAAAGTTTTTCCTTTTGTACAACTCCTTGGAGCTCCTGTCTGCTAGATTGGATGGTGCCCAATTTGACTTTTCTCAAGTAAACCCTTAACTTTTTACATCTGCCTCAGTATATCTTTTAGCACATGAAAAGAGATCAATATTCAATCAGTTTCTCATCCAACAATTAAAACTATAGCTGTTTAGTTTTTTAAAATACAAACAGATGTAGATTTCATTGTATACTTCCATACAACAAGATTCCCTGATCTAGGCATTCAATAATCATGTCAACAAAAGAAATTCAGTCTGATGTGACTTGTTCAAAGTGAACTCCTGTCTGGATCTATTGTACATCAATTTATGTTTCATACAAGCAAACCTTACATTCTCTTAATAATATGGGTAAAAATCTTGTCAAATATTCATGTTAAACTGATCTTTACTTTTCTAAACCTGACCTTATTCTCCATAGAAAAATCAAAATAGTGTTGTCTTGACATGATTTCCACATGTCTTCTTCTGTTTTCCACATGTTTCAAAGATGACCCACCAGATTCAGTAATTTCCAATTTAATTTGCAAATGCCTTTAATAGAGTAAGAAGAAATTTGAGCCAAAAAGTTAACTTTTTAAAAAAATAATATTTTGGAGGGACCTGGGTGGCTCAGTCAGTTAAGTGCCTGACTCTTGGTTTTGGCTCAGGTCATGATCTCAAGGTTCATTGGTTCAAGCCCTGCATTGGACTCTGTGCTGACAGTGCAGAGCCTGCTTGAGATTCTCTCTCCGTCTCTCTCTCTGCCTATCCCCTCTGCTTGTTCTCTCCTTCTCTCTCTCTCTCTCTCTCTCTCTCAAAAATAAACAAAAAAAAAAAAAAGAAAAATAACATTTTGTGCAACTGCACAAGAGTATTATTATATCTTTATTGCCCATACCATATCTATGAACCAATGTTTTTCTCTCCATTTTTAAGATCAGAAGAATAGAAAAATGCTTAAAGATGTAAGGAACTTCCTAAAGTCCCACAATGAATGAGTGACAGTGCCATGTTCCAATCCATTTCTGTTTGGGGAAGAACAGTCTCCTTTCCATAGTATTTTGGTTTTCATCTAAGTCCTTTCAACACCTTTCTTTGTGTGTGAAAATAACTTAGAAATAAAACAGCAGTTAAAGAGGTGAACCCTGGGGCGCCTGGGTGGCTCAGTCGGTTAAGCGGCCGAATTCACCTCAGGTCATGAGCTCACGGTCCGTGAGTTCGAGCCCCGCGTTGGGCTCTGTGCTGACAGCTCAGAGCCTGAAGCCTGTTTCAGATTCTGTGTCTCCCTCTCTCTGACCTTCCCCCTTTCATGCTCTGTCTCTCTCTATCCCAAAAATAAATAAACGTTAAAAAAAAAATTTAAAGAGGTGAACCCTTATCATTTCACCAGAAACCCTAATAGGAAGACCTTTCTCATCTTTGTAAAAACAAAACAAAACAAAACAAAACAAAACAAAACAAAACCTACAGAGATAAATGAGTAAATGAATAAGCTTGTGTTGTGGTTCACATTTTGGCCTCAGCTCATTTCAGCACGCAGCCTTCCTTATACCCTAAATTCTGTACCAGTATCTTGTTTGACCTTGAATAGAGAATCCATAACCTCCTTCTCAACCTCGTGCACATCCTTTCAGAAATGGATCTTGCACAGACAGCCGCACAGACAGCTCTTGCTCAGAGAGCTCTTGCACAGACAGCCGCATTGATATCTTGGTACGCCACACCCTACTCATCACGTGGCAGTTAAATCATTGCACAGTGAACCAGGTTGCAAGAGCTCAACCATCTCAAGCTGTTTTTCTCCAAAGACTGGTGCTTTGAAATGGAGCTAACATTTTACTTAGGCTTTTGAAATCTGCTGTCATCTAGGAGATCAAAACACACTAGTTATTCTCAATTTCTTCTTCCTTGACTTCAACTTCCTGAAGTTCCCTCACCAACTTCTGTTAGATGGCATTCAGAGAATCAAGTTCAGCCAATTGTTTCCTCTGTCTTTGCAGATCTCAAACTTTCTGAGTAGATAAGTAGCACCAAGTACCACCTAGAATGTCTGGCTTTAAAAATCAGAAACTTTGGCGCCATATGCATAATTTATTAAATCTTTGGAATGCTGAAGAACTTGAATTATAAAGTATATACCATAAGATTTTGATGTCGGTGTTGTATATTCACATTTTGAGAAACAATGTTCTACCTTACAGAAAATAAAAGTTTCAAGATCTGCCAAGATTATCCCTGATTCTCTACATTTAGCCAAAGAAGCAATCCTAATGCCTAAAGAGCACAGTCTAAGAATCTGCCCCACATCCCTTGTGCACCTGTTGTTAGTGTTATCAGTTTGTTCACCTGGCCAGGTAAGTTAAATAATTTTCCTAGAATAACATTTATTTGCATGTGTCTAGTCTCCTTAAATGTTCACTGATATCTGTAATTTTCTGTGCAGCTTAGACATTTGTGACATATAAGATCACTCTGCCTTCTCCTTCACAGCCCTTGTTTGTACAGTGTATACATGCCCATCATGGTTGAGCCTTAGACCCTGCCAAACAATACTATCTAAGAGCTAAATCCATTCAGAAGGGCTGAATCACCATTTTCAATCCTGAATTCCATCCCATACAACTTCATTGATACTAGTGAGAAAATATCTGCTCTCCAGAGTCAAAATCTTAAGGTCCTTTTCCAACTCACAGTTTACATGTTGTAATTGGGTAGCAAAGTGCATATTATACAGAATGTCACTGAAACAAGGCTATAGAGAGAACTAGCAGAATTGGTCAGGAGTGACTGTTTTCACAGTAAATACATCCCCAAACACTATCAATTGTCTATTTTTCTTCCGTGAACTCCATTCAGTATGTGTTAATAATGCGCCCCAATTGTGTGTCAATAGCCAACACAATGTACAAAAGGAGAGGAATTTTGAGACTCTCATAGTAACTAGTTGTGCCCTAAATTGTTTCAGATTAGCACTTTAGTATCCTCTTTATAGAAATATACAACAAATTATGGAATACTATTGAATGAAATCAAATGTGCAGGAGGTAGGTACCTAGATGTAAATATATTAAAGCCATATGTTTTTACACAGCAATTTCATAGAAACTCATCTTCCTGCCAGGAATGTTCTGTTGTCATTGATCACTTTATCCAAGAATCAAAATGACTGAAGTCATAGTGGCAAATGTGCCTATGTTTGGATTTCTGAATCCTATCTTGTGCCAACTGAGCATCCTTGTCCTTCCACAGAAACTCACAGAGAGAGAACTGCAGAGAGAGGCTGGGCCAATGCACATTCCATTTGTCATCAAGAAGCCATCGCCTCATGGCACCAGTTTGATGTCCAAGTGTCACCGCATAATCTCAGCAAAGGCTAACAGCTGAGGAGTAATGCAGGCTTAGCAGCTTCCTGGGCTCCCTTCTCCTGTGCCCCCATCTCCAAGCTCCTCTAGTGTCAAAAACATCCTCCATAAGAGCATGTTACAACTCCCAGTTACAGCTAGTTTTTTAATCTAAAAGTTATGGGGAAAGATCACTTCTTTTTTTTAATTTTTATTTTTTTTTAATTGACATCCAAATTAGTTAGCATATAGTGCAACAGTGATTTCAGGAGTAGATTCCTTAGTGTCCCTTCCCCACTTAGCCCGTCCCCCCTCCCACAACCCCTCCACTAACCCTGTTTGTTCTCCATATTTATGAATCTCTTCTGTTTTGTCCCCCTCCCTGTTTTTATATTATTTTTGCTTCCCTTCCCTTATGTTCATCTGTTTTGTCTCTTAAAGTCCTCCTATGAGTGAAGTCATATGATTTTTGTCTTTCTCTGACTAATTTCACTTAGCATAATACCCTCCAGTTCCATCCACGTAGTTGCAAATGGTAAGATTTCATTCTTTTTGATTGACAAGTCATACTCTGTAATATATATATATATATATATATATATATATATATATATATATATATACACACACACACACACACACCACATTTTATTTATCCATTCATCCATCGATGGACATTTGGGCTCTTTCCATACTTTGGCTATTGTTGAAACTGCTGCTATGAACATGGGGGTGCATGTGCCCCTCTGAAACAGCACACCTGTATCCCGTGGATAAATGCCTAGTCGTGTGATTGCTGGGTCGTAGGGTAGTTCTATTTTTAGTTTTTTGAGGAACCTCCATACTGTTTTCCAGAGTGGCTGCACCAGCTTGCATCCCCACCAACAGGGCAAAAGAGATCACATCTAATGTTTGTTATGTGGAATGAAAAGAGAAGCTCCCACCCACCCACCTGTGCCACAGCTTGTCATAGATATATGACCACTCCACCGACTCAAATTTGTAGAGTTATGGGTTATATTTCCTAGATTTAAATTAAACCAATAAATGGGAAGTTGATTCTAAAGGATGTCTGCAAAGAAATCAAAATTGAAAACAGCATTACTAATGAAAGCATAATTTAAGAGCAAAGAAAAGGGGGCACCAGGGTGGCTCAGTCAGTTAAATGCCCAACTCTTGATATCAGTTCAGGTCATGGGTCATGAGATTGAGCCCTGTGTGGGGCGCTGCACTGGGAGTGGAGCCTGCTTAAGATTCTCTCTCTCTCTCTCTCTCTCTCTCTCTCTCTCTCTCTCTGCCCCTCCCCCACTCATGGTCTCGAGTGCTCTCTCTCTCTCCCCCCACAAAAAAAGGAAGAAAATATTAGATGTGATCACTCTATTGTCCTAGTACAATATAAATGAGTTTAAACACAAAGTTGAAATAATTAGCTCTGATAAAAATTAAGCTAAAAAATTGCATCAAGGAAATCATTAATCATTTGCAATATAAATATTGGCCAGAAATCAATAATTCATCTTAAAATTAAGTATCAAGAACATGAAAATACCTCAATTTTTCAGCAAGTGATAATAGTATATCTTATAAAACTTCACTGAGCTTTAATGGTAAATGCTGAGAAGCCTTTTTGGGGTTTTCTTACTTAAAAATAAGAGACAAACCCTACAAATTTGGGAAACACTTGTTCTTTTAGATGCATTAAAAATGACCGAAATTATACACGAAAGACAATTTAATAGCAAAATAAAATCCACTCTTGTCAGCAAATACGCTAGAGGACGTGGAAAACATCATTGAAAAATTGAAAGAACAATGTTAGAAGAAACTCATAGTGTGGTAAAACTGTTACACACTTGGATGAAAATACAGATGTTGCTAATGCATCGAGCTTAAACATTTTAGAATATTACAGATTCTGTTTCAATAACAAAGCACACTGAAAAGCTACTTTTTGTGAGCCAATAGAAAGAACTATCAGAGGAGAAGATACAGTCTTAATCCTAAATTATTTCTTAGGTAAAAAGCAACGTTTTATGGAAAAAAATATATATAAACAACCATTGATAGAACAGCTGCTCTGGCTGGAATAAAGAGAGAATTCCAGAGTGAGTCTGTGAGCTAGCACCACAAGTGAATATTCTTCACTGCATTATTCATAAGCAAGCAAATGACAGGAAAAAAGGTACAATGTGTTACAGGACGTCATGGATGTAGCTAATTTTATACAAATGGCACCTTTAAAGTGTATTAGAATCATTACAGCATTTGTAGTGAGATGGAAAAAAAACTTATGACACCCTTTTGTACCAGAGATACACTAACTATCTTGGGATAAATTACTTAACTAGTTGTCTAAATTTCCATCTTCTGAATTTACTAATCTTATTTGTGAAGGACAAATGGCTAAATGGATATTCTTCCCAATGTTTACACACACACACACACACACACACACACACACACACACACACACCACTCTTCTCTTTTGAGGCAAAGCTGACATTTTAATGAGTGTGGAAAATTAACCATTTGTCTAGAGAAACTTATGCTATGCAGGTGATATTTTGAAAATGGTTGTTTAAAAACCACCTGGGCTCCAATCATGGCTTTGCCACTTGCTGGCTGCGTGCAGTCTGGCAAATTATGGAATGTCCCTGTGTCTCAGGCTCTTATCTGTGAGGTAGATAATAGAACCTAGTTCAGAGGAGTGTAGTCAGGACCTGATGAAATAATCATATGAAAAGCTCAGCCCAGGGCCTAACAAATGGAAGGCACTCATTCGACAAATGTCAGCTGCTGTCAGTATCACCGCCACCGTCGTTAAAGATTCTCCCAGTGTAGTTTTCCTTGCAATGATCCAACTTGCCTAGGTGTAACTACACTCCCCAAAACTCCTTTCTTGGATGTTTCTGGGCCACAGGGGAGACTGTGCGAGCTTTTGGAGGCTCGAAGGGAGGCAACAGCTCCAGATCTTTCTGATCTGCTGAATCAGTCCCTTTGTTTAAAGCAGTGGCTAAGCCAAGTGTGTGTCTCAGCTACATGAAGAAGGGTTGCAGGCTTTGTAGGATACCCTTGTCACAAACGTCAGAGGAATCAAGAATGAACATGGGTTTCAGTCCATTCAGTTGTGGTATTTCAGCTTCTGCTCATGCGATTCCAGCCCTTATTCTTCTCTTCTGTCTACCCTGAGCCTCAGGCTCCCACCCCAGGCATGGAGGTAGAGTACAAAGTCTACTTACTCACCCCCATCATCATGTAAGCCAATTCCACACACACATATGTGTGAGCACGCGTGCGCGCACACACACACACACACACACACACACACACACACACACTAATACACCAGTCAAATGACTAGCAAAAGAATTAAAAAGGATTCTTCTAATACTTTGAACTAAATTGGCCAAAACAACCCATCACAGGTTTTCTAGGACCAGAGACACAGAGACCTCTGCAATCGGAGGCAACCGAGTATGTGTATACTCTTAATGGAAAGACAGGAGTGTGTAGTCAGATGTGAGGGGTTAGGACTGGATGCTAGTAGATACAGGATCATCCCAAAAGTCAAGACAAGCAGACAAACAAGACGCACTAACCACAGTGAAAGCACAGATACTTGTACTCACCACACCAAGTGCTCGTCATCTTTGCAGCAGCACCGTAACCAATCTTGCCCCCAAATTATCCATTCTTCAAGAAGGCAGACAGGCGGACTTTCCAGCTTTCCCTACTGCCAAAAAAATCCAAATGAGCTTTTCTAGTTGTTTTATTTTTAATTGCAAACAGAACACCCAGAGAAAATTTAGCCTCATTGTTACATACTATTGAATATAGCGTTGCCCTTTCCTGATCATTGCTCAGCTATTGTAAGGGATCCACATGGCTCCTGGAACCAGCCTCACATATATTCCATCACCAGTTCTCAGAAGAGTCTTCCATTGTTCAAACTCGTGGGCTCCAGGGAAAGGTGTTGGTGGGATTGTTCGCACACCTTTTTGGTCTTGATGTCAGAACTCAGATTTTTTTTCACACTCCTATACCTATCTTTCCTCCTATCCACATTTCTCTATGTTAACCATTTCTTCTTATGATTTCTTCATGACTCCCAGCATGCTTCAGAGTTAGAGCTGGGCACGTTCCTGGCAGCCCCTAGGATACTTGATTGACAATAGACAGACAGACTTTTGAGGTGCACTTTTCTTGCATGGAAGATTTCTGGTGACCATAAAGGCAATGACAAAAGGAGAGAAGAATGGACATTTTATCTAGGAAATATGCTACAAACTATTAAGCCAGATGGAGGAAATGAATGCTCTGTTCCATGCAGAGATCACAAAATTGTCATGAAGTAAAGATTTAGTAGTTTGATTGTTGCTCCTAACTATAGCAATTTAAAAAAGGAAGAGCGCCGCTTCATTAAGAACATGAAAGATTTGGTCAGTATTGTTGCAGGCTCCCCGTTCCTCCTTCCCACCCTTAGGACAATCCTATTGCCTATAATTCACTTCTAAGACTTTGATAGCATCCTCATAATGGTCTTCTCAACAATAGTACCATTAGAGTTGATTCAAAGAGTCAGATTGGCAGAAACTCTGCAAGAACGGGAACATTCTCTCAAGCATCATAAGCACTATTGGAAAAGATCTGCAATGTCTAGCCAACAATTAAAGCCCCTAAAACAGACTGCGCAGCTATTTATTCTCGTTAAGAGATGGGAAAATACAGGTTGAATTACCTTACAGCAAATTAGATGGGAAAGTAGAGAACATAATCATATAATAAAAGACCTCATTAACTCCTCCCATTCTTCAAAGCACGCTACCAGTTGTCATTCTAGCTTCCAGAACAGACTAAGACTCCAGGGCCAAAGCAGAGATGATGGCAGAATTAGAAGCAGCATTTTCTCTTTAAATCAACCCTAGATGAAAGTCCAGCTTAGACCATCCAGAATGAGGTGCAAAGAGTGGCCATCACCCTTGGACTTTTTTTATACTTTATGAAACATTTCTGGATTTTATAAAGTGTCTCCGCACATCAGGAGAGTTTCCTTTGTTTTCTTACACTGCTTAAGTTTCATATCCAGATGTTCTATGTTCAGTATATGAACAGGAGTTGAAGAGGAAACAATTTTCTGTTCAAGATGCTTGGAATACTTAACTGTAATACATCAACTTCATTGTTGATTAAAATATTTCACAATAAAGTGCAACAGAATTTATCGTTCAAAGTTCAAGAATTTACTTTGCATAATCCTTTGCCAGTGGAATGTGATTTATTTGGATAGTCCAATTTTAAGGTCATTGTCCACTCCTGAGAACTATCTTTCAAAGCTTTTTTTATTAAATCTTCAAGAACATACTCATATTTATATGTTAAACTAACCCCATGATCAAATGGGTATATGAGACGTGTACTTTGAGAAAGACTCCCTGTGGGGCGCCTGGGTGGCTCAGTCGGTTAAGCATCCGACTTTGGCTCAGGTCATGATCTCACACTCCATGAGTTCGAGCCCCGCGTCGGGCTCTGTGCTGACCGCTCAGAGCCTGGAGCCTGCTTCAGATTCTGTGTCTCCCTCTCTCTGACCCTCCCCCATTCATGCTCTGTCTCTCTCTGTCTCAAAAATAAACAAACATTAATTTTTTTCTTTTTTTTTAAAGAAAGACTCCCTGTGATATATTAATTTAGAGGTAATTTCATTTTCTTTGGAATGGAATAAACACTTCCCCTGCGATGGTGCCTTTATCTATCGGTTGTCTCAGGTTTTGGCCACTGAAACCATCACCGCAGCACATCTCTGAGCTCTGTTCTACAGTTCAGTTCTGTTCAGGAATTGTGTTGCAAACAATAAAGTGAAGAGCATGTTATCAGAGTGGTTTACTGACTCTTCAGAGAGAGTGGACTTGAATGTTCAGATTCATGTGACAGTGGAGGGTGCTTGTGCCCCCAAATGTCGCTCTCAGATGGATGTTTCGGGCTCATCTCCTTATCTCAAAATCTATAAGCATAAAGGACGGATAAAAAATAGGCCCATTAGAATCAATCACTAATCCATCAAATGAAATCCATTAGAAAGTCCACTCATATTTATCACTTAAAATTTAAACAGAAATAATGAATTTCAAATAAGGTCAGTTAATATATGGTGTGAAAAAAAAAAGTTCAAAGGGCCGTTTAGGGTTTTTTTTAATATACATTTTTCACTTTTTATGAAATGTACCGAGAACTACACAACGGTGAAGCTGGATTACTTGATCTGGATGGAATAAAATACAAAATGGAAGTTTATTTTTTCATTTGGGGCCCAAAGACTTAAAACAATAAATGATAATACTTCCCACCTTCCAAAATGAAGAGCTAGACCATGTAAGTAAGGCCTGCATGTAAGGTGGAAGCCAGTTATGTAATTTTTAAGTGACTACCCACTCCCCTCCTATGGAAGAAGTCAGAGGTTAGAGAAAGGGTTTAATAAGAATCATCAGTGTGCAGTCAATGCCGTTCCATATGCCGACAGATCTTCAACTAGCATCCACTTTTCCCGTGGACCAGATCATGCTGGTCTGGGGTCGTCATAACAGAACCAGCTGAAGGAGAGGCAAAACCTCAGGTATCAAAGGAAAATGCAAAAGTGAGCCAGAGAAGATGCATTTTGTGGGATCCAGGCAATTTCTGGTAAGAGATCTCCAACATCAGGAGGAGACAGGTGGTATCTCTGAGAAGCCATAACACATCATGAAAGTGTCTGAAACCTTCTCTATACCTTCCTCTCATCTCTGCCATCAGATGCCCTCTTTTTAGGTCCCAGAGGACTCAGAAGGCACAGGTAGCCAGCTTCTAAGAAGAGAAATAAGTAAAAGAGAAGACAGAAGAAATTGATCATGTCCCATTTCAGACTACAGAACTACCTGAACTAATGATGGTGTTAAGTCCCCCACAAAACCATTGTGAGTTGTAAATACCGTAATGGCGCCTGGTTGGCTCAGTCGGTTAAGCGTCTGACTCTTGATTTCAGCTCAGGTCATGATCTCACAGTTCATGAGTTCAAGCCCCATGTTGGGCTCTGCGCACTGACCACACAGAGCCTGCCTGGGATTCTCCCTCTCTCCCTCTCTCACTGCTCCTCCCTCACTTGCACACCCTCTCTCACTCGAAATAAATAACTACACTTTAAAAAAAAAAAGAAAATACCATAAATTGAAAGTGCATTTAACATGAAACCTACTGAACACCATAGCTTAGCCCAGCCGACCTTAAACGTGACCAGAACACTTATATTAGCCTACAGTTGGACAAACCGTGTAACAGACAGCCTCTTTGACAACAGAGTGTTGAACATCTCATGTGATTCACTGAATACTGTACTGAACGTGAAAAACAGATGGCGGTATGGGTGCAGAATGGTTGTCACTGTGTCGAGTTTCGACCCTAAAGTCGAAGAATCATTAAGTCGAACGATAACAAGTTGAGGACCATCTATATTGGCTTCCCAGCTGGAGCTGCCCCAATCTGGAAGTGGCCCTGGGGAGATAGACAACATAATCTCCTTTTAAATCCCATTGGAAAATGAAGCGCCCTCTTCTACCAAAGAAAATATTCAGTAAAGGTCCCAGGACAGCCTAATGGCAGAGCCAGAAGCAGATCTCTGGCCGCCTACTTCATCCTTGCTGTCCTACTGTCCCTGTGGCACACACGTGACCATTTGCCCCAAGGTTATGGTAATCAGGAATCGAGGATCTGTGGAATTGTAAGTAATATTTCATTTTAATAACATAAGCATGTTCTATGAAAAGCAAATTATACTAAAATGTTCACAGAATGTTCACATAACGGTAACTACCATTTATTTAGCTCCTGCTATGAAGATAAAATTAACTTTACTCGGACGTAAGTAAACAGTGTGTACTAAATGATCTATTACCAAGTAAGTAACAGTATATGCCAAGTATGAGCCAAATGTCCCACACTTTACTCATTTGTCTCTCTCCAGCTATAGGAGGGGAGTGTTATAAGCCCTATTTTACAGATGAGAAAACTAATATGCAAAGAAACTAAGTCATTTTTCTAAGGTTGTTCAGCAGGATTCAGCTTAGCACTAACCCTCAAGCATGTGCTCTCGTCCGTGTGCTACACTGCAGAAAACAAAGGGAAAAGGAGAGAAGGAGGGAGGGAGGAGAGAGAAAGGGAGGGCAGAGGAAGCAAGGGAAGAAGAAGGGAGAAAAAGAAAGAGAAGGAAGGGAGAGAGGAAAGCAGGAAGAGAGGGGAGCCAAGAAGGAACAGCTCACAGTAGGAACTCCTGAAAAAGAGGTACCTCAGAGCAGCTATGAATCACTTTCCACTCCAGGGACAGCCGTTCTGATTTTAAAGAGCAGATCGTGCATAACTTGGAAGAAAAAGAAAAGAAAAAAAGCCCCTCGCCCTCCTACCTTAAAATAGGGAAAAGGAAATATATGAGCAGGGAGATTTGGGGAATAATCAAGGTAAGTTTGTGACACCTTGTTTTCAAATGGAATTACCTCGGAAAAGGGGTCAGAGTGTGCATTTGAGGATGTGTCACAAACCATAATTAAGAAAATTACCAGACACCTTCCTCTTTCATGAGCAACGGCCTTCATTTTCCTTATAGTCTATCAGAAAGCATATACTAGTGAAAATTAAAGCCAAAAATCTTTAAATTGTAGCCATAAAAACATAAACTATTTTGCTTGGGGCCTATGTCCTGGTCTGTTTTGTCCAGGCGTAAACATTTCCTTAATTTTCAAACAATGAAAGACAATAGGATTACATGATTTAATGAGTAAGAAGGCATGCCATTAATAGGTACCTTAAGTAGTATAACCAATCAATCTTTGTGGGTTTTTTTGTGTTTTTTTTAATGCTTTTATTTATTTTTGAGACAGAGACAGAGCATGAGCAGGGGAGGGGCAGAGAGAGGGGGAGACACAGAATCCGAAGCAGGCTCCAGGCTCCGAGCTGTCAGCACAGAGCCCGACGCGGGGCTCGAACTCACGGACTGTGAGATCGTGACCTGAGCTGAAGTCGGAGGCTTAACCGACTGAGCCACCCAGGCGCCCCAATCTTTGTTTTATATAACATATGAACTTGAAAACACCTCTGAAAATCAGTCTATCACTAAAGAGTCTTTGAGAGCCCAACTCAAAACCAACCTGAAGAGAGCTCTCGATTACACACGCTATACTGCCACCTAGAGTCAAAACTCCCAAACAGGGGCGCCTGGGTGGCTCAGCTGGTTAAACCTTGGACTTCGGCTCAGATTATGATCTCAAGGCTCAGAGTTCAAGCCCCGCCTCAGGCTCTGTGCTGACAGCTTGGAGCCTGGAGCCTGCTACAGATTCTGTCTCCGTCTCTCTCTCTCTCTCTCTCTCTCTCTCTCTCTCTGCCTCACCCACTCATGCACTCTCTCTCTTTCAAATATAAACATTTTTTTAAAAAAATTATAAATAAATAAATATTTAAATATTAAAAAAAAAAACCCAAACAGTAGGCTAAGCCACCCTGAAGTACAGAAATTAGTCTGAATTGCTAACGGCGGCACACAGAAACACAACCATGATTATGTGCATGAAGGCAGACCACAAGTATGAAGTTTTGGTAAGTTGTAACCAAATAAGTGAATTCCATAAGTCAAAAAAGTAACCACTTATAGACAACTGAATATTAAGTCGGTATTCCCTGGATGGTATGGGCTTCCTTTTTTGCATGTTTACTGCCCAACTAGTGCAAAGTCCCACTATTTGGAAACTGTGACAATCTTGTGTGAATAACTTGGAGACGAGGTCCTGCGCAGCTTGGGTATGCAGAAAACAATAAGTACCCTACAACACACGCCAACTCAAGCACTTAGCATCTTAGCAAAGTACTGGTAACCAGGTCATCCTACAGACACACATGAGATTTTTTAAAGAAGGGGACAACATTACTTGGGAAAAAACAGCAAGACTCGGTTATTCTTTTTCTGTTTTTTTTTTTTAAGCCAAATACCACCAAACCACATTATTCTGATAAATGGTGATAGCGATGTTGATAGAGTCACTAACAAGATGCTCTTTGATTTCATTACAATAAAACAACTTGCCTCATCTTGATTCCTGAAGCAATTAATCCTTAAATTACCCTCTGATAAGCTGAAAAGATGTTTAGCCTAGCAAGAGAAATATGTTACTAACATAAGGTCAAGATTGCTTTTGAAAAGTGCAGCCCATCTGTATTTCTGAAAGTTAACATCTTCCGGTTTAATTACATAAGTGATTCATTTTAATCTATGTAGAAAAGATGTCTTTTATTCAAAAGGTGATGATAGCTAATGAAAACTCACACAGGGGTTGCTTAATGCCAATACCAGAGGAAGTCTGACTGTGCAAAAAAGCACAAAAAATTACCACTTCACACAGACAAGTTGGTATCCTTTTAATTTGTATTATTTAATGGGAGTTTTAATCCACAGAATTTTCAATTCTCTTCATTCGTGCTATTTTCTAACATACAGAGCACTTAAGTAAATAGTGCCATCACTAGGAATCAAAAGATACGCAAAATGCATGAACAAATATGTGAAAGGAAGTATGAAAAAATGTGTAAAATAAAAATATGTGAAATATTTACAAATATGTAAAATACATCCATAGTTGTGATGTTTGGTTTTTAAAGTAAAATGTATCCCTAAGTTGTCTTTTTTGTATTTTGTAATTATAAAGCCTACTTAAAAAATACGGAACTATCACAAAGAAAAGAAACCATCTCTAGACCTCCCACCTAGAGCTAACCTACACACATACACAGCTCAATATTGAATCATACTGCACATAGTCTATTACAACCTACTGTTCTTTTAAAATTCTATCTTTTCAATTATGATTTTCTAAAACATAAGCATTAATCAGGAAAACAATTAGAAAATAATAATGTGTCTCTCTTCGGGAATTTACTTATTTTTTTATATATAACTTATTGTCAAACCGGTTTCCATAAAACACCCAGTGCTCATCCCAACAGGTGTCCTCCTCAATGCCCATCACCCACTTTCCCCTCTCCCCGACCCCCCATCAACCCTCAGTTTGTTCTAAATATTTAACAGTCTCTTATGGTTTGCCTCCCTCCCTCTCTGTAACTCCCCCCCCCTTCCCCTCTCCCATGGTCTTCTGTTAAGTTTCTCATGATCCACATATGAGTGAAAGCATGATATCTGTCTTTCTCTGCCCGACTTATTTCACTTAGCATAATACCCTCCAGTGGCATCCACGTTGCTGCAAAAGGCCATATTTCATTCTTCCTCATTGCCACGTAGTACTCCATTGTGTATATAAACCACAATTTCTTTATCCATTTGTCAGTTGAAGGACATTTAGGCTCTTTCCATAATTTGGCTATTGTTGAAAGTGCTGCTATAAACATTGGGGTACAAGTGCCCCTATGCATCAGCACTCCTGTTTCCCTTGGGTAAATTCCTAGCAGTGCTATTGCTGGGTCATAGGATAATTCTGTTTTTAGTTTTTTGAGGAACCTCCACACTGTTTTCCAAAGCGGCTGCACCAGTTTGCATTCCCACCAACAGTGCAAGAGGGTTCCTGTTTCTCCATATCCACGCTACCATCTATAGTCTCCTGATTTGTTCATTTTAGCCACTCTGACTGGCGTGAGGTGGTATCTCAGTGTGGTTTTGATCTGTATTTCCCTGATGATCAGTGATGTTGAGCATCTTTTCATGTGCCTGTTGGTCATCTGGATGTCTTCTTCGGGATTTTAAAGCAAGAGATGATGGAAATAAAACTAGAAAGTGCTGATTGCTTTATTCATCATTGCATTTGATCTCTTAGTTATATTTATGAATCTCCTTCTGTTAGCCAAGTAAAGCATAAACAGCAAGAATGGAAGTGGAGAAATTAGTTGAAGCGATATCTAGGACTGATACGTTTACCATTTGGGTGCAGACAAAAGATCTTTGCTCCTTTCTGTACAGAAGTGAGTTTAAGTCTCCACTCAATACATATGCATCTTCTTAAGTCTGACTGCACTTAGAATCACCTGGAAAGCGTCTATAATGTGCTACTTCCTGGGCCTCATCACAAACCACTTAAATGAGAATATTTGTAGTCCCGAGAATTTTTACAAAAGCTCTCTTTGTTAAGCTGTACTGAGGACTGACATGCCGTGATGAACATTTGTGAGGATAGCTAACTACTTACTGGTCTGCATGATGTCTAGATCATGACATTAAACGAGGTCATCAAGAGGCTGACTGTAAATAGGGAAGAGAAAGCATGAGCCCTAGGGTATTCTAGCATTTAGGGAGACAGATAACAGTGAAAAGGAGCTCTGAAGAAGTTCCAGGAAAACCAGGAGAGAATGGGGTCCTAGTAGCCAAATGGAAGAAATGTTGGAAGTGGCAGGGGAGGGGGGGGAGGAGGGGGAGTGGTTACCCATGGTAAATGATGGGTCAGAAACATAAGGATTGAAAATTGACTTCAATTTAGCAAAATAGAGGACTCTGGTAGCCTTGACAAAAGAAGTCTGGGAAACCTGATGGAGACAAAATTCGAGGAGAGTCTGTTTATACAGAAATGGGAGAAAGGGGATACTTTAAAATATTTTAAGGATTCTTGTTATAAATAGAGCAGAGAAAAGAGTTGGGAACTGAAGCGATGTAGTGTCGAGGGGAAGACATTTTTAAGGGGGAAATGACAACAAGCCTGTATACTGACCAGAATGATCCAGAAAAGAGAAAAAAAATGATGATGTCGAAGACTGCAGGGACAACTGCTGGGATCATGTCCTTGAGTATAGATGGCGTTGGATGACTCAGAGATAACTCATCTGTGGGAGGAGGAAAGACAGAAGTATGGTGTAGATGCATGTAGGTCAGAAGACTCGAGAGGACACTTTGGGAAATGCTTCTGACTGCTTCTATTTTCTCTGGGGAGAAAGAAACTAGGTCATCACCTTAGAGTAAGGATGACAGTGGTGGCGATGGAGATCTGAGCAGAGAGAAGATGTGAAAGAGGCTCCTCACAGAGACCAACATTAAATGACCCTGACAAGTGGGCATCCTCTTCCAGTCCTACCATAGTAGTACCTAGTGGACACTCAGTGAATATCGAAGTTAAGAAACGAACACTTTCTTCATGAAATGTTACCGCAGCGTAGGCGAAGAAAACCTTTGAGAATCTAGGTGGTAGCTCTGTATCCACCAAAATCATCAGAAAGATGCCTATTAAGCCATATTCCTTTGCTGGGCCTGGACAGCAATGTATTATTATATCCTGGGTTTTTATGGAGGGGCAATAAAAGAAACAGTCCCTTCCTCATTAGAGGCTTTGATGTTGTTTTTGTTTTTGAGGACAAAACAAGTTGTCCTCTAAGTTGCTTAGGGCCCCCTCTCTGAAGCCCCAGGCGCAATGTTTATTCTGGAGGTGTCAGAAATAGCTATTTATATCTCATATTCAGACAAGCACAGCGTGCCCCATTAAACAATAAAATCTATATAAATGAGTAACTTCTTTTTTTTGTTACGTCTGCAAGAAACCCAGAACCAAATTTATGCCTTAGCTATAACCATTATTGGGCGCATGTGGCCTGCACAATTGGGATCCAATTTTCCCCTGAAATCTACTTCCTATTTTAATTTACATTTTTCTGAAGTCTAATTTTATTCGAATTTACATTTTACCATTTTCTTCTAAACCACCATGAATTTATTTATGGTATAAGGCAGTGTGTAAATAGAGGCAAATTGGTACCAAAAAAAAAAAAAAAAACCCATGTAAAGTTGGAATTGCAAACATGATTTGTCTACAAAATATCGATGCGTTACGATATTTACATGGTTCCTGATACTTCTGTGTTTAAGATCCCATTCAGATGTTGCCCTTAATCCGTTAATTACAGAAAAAGTTAAGATTGCCTGAGTTTCCCAGCTGATAAGCTAAGATTCATGTCTGAATCAGCATCTTGCCTACCACACGGGCAGCATGTGCTGAAATTTTCACGGAACCAAGATATCCACACCAAGTTCTTCAGATGGCACTCGATGTCTCCAGATCCCCACAAGCAAAAGAGGTTAGCAATTCTGTTCTGAAACCACAAGTGGACTGTGATTTTTCTAAAAGTTTTCATATTTCCATTTTTTTCTTTCCAATATAAAATAACAAACAGGCAGCCACCTGCTGCCAGCACTGACCTATCAGTGTAGATTTTCTTCTTTGTATTTCTTTCTTTTGTACGAACAGCTAGTTTTTCCCCACCTATATTGGACACGCTTTTGTATTGCTGGCATTTGCTTTTATTTGTGGTATTTGTACCAACATTATACAATTAGATCTATAAACATGCTCTCTGTCCTCCAATATTATTTGCTTATTTTTTCAGAACGATCTTGAAGAAGAACGGGAGGACTTAGAAAAGAAAATCTCCCCCAAGTGCAGGTTGATATAGAAATACCAATAGAAACTGACAGTGTCCTTTCATTCTGTTGACATTTAAAGGACTGTATTTCTTGGGTGACCCCCTAAAGGCTTCCAAACCTCAGTCTCACGGACTTTTATCATGTTGCCAACCGACCAAAATAGCACGATCACATATAAAATCAGGCTGCGCAAAACTCGCTCAGCCTCAAAGGCACAATAAATCTGGAGCATTTTTAATATTTAAAATTCGAAACAATATTTTCATGCTAGGCTTTAAGCATATATTTTTATAGTTACTAGTTTAGCACTTCTTTTTACAGCTCACACAATGCTGTCTTTACAAATTCCCAAAGGGACAATTGAGACAGTGATACCAAATGGCACCATGGTTGTTAATTCTTAATGTCTGCAGGAAAAGTGCTGGCTTCAAGGTGAGCTGGACTTGACCATGGACACTGGTAAGGAAAGGATTAGGAAATGGGGGACACGGGAGGCAAAAGAGAAAACAAACACAAAAATTAGGACCAGAAATTTAGAGCTGGAAGGAGGGTAAAGTCCTTCGTTAGACAGCTGAACACACCGAAGTCCAGACGGTCCTCAAGACTGATGCAAGGTCACAGGGCTAATTGGTGTTAAAGCCAGGCCTGTGCTATGATGTGGGGGCCAACCCCTATCACATCACACTGTCATAACAGAAAGTGTTAACTCCCCGACAGGATTAAAACTGAAAATTCAAGTGTTACCATCATTATGATAATTGAAGTTTCATGGTGTAATTAACATTTCATCCAAAACGCTGTTGTTGAGGGATAAGTCATTACAAGAAGGCATTAAACAGACTAGATTTTCAAATGAAGAGAAATTTTATTCCCAATGAGAAAGGTCTCAATAATGGAAAACAATTGAGAGGTAGAGCATAAATATCTCCAGAAGCAAGGACACACCATAAAACACTAAATACCAGCCAAGGAAATATCAAGATTATCAGAAATACTCAAAAAAAAAAAAAAAGGCAATTCCTAACGTAGGAAACATTATAATAAAAGTGCATTGTAATTAAAATGCTCCGCCATGTGTAATATCCTGATTCCAGCACTCTGAACTGATTTAGTTCATTCTGATCTTCATTTCTCTCCTTACTAGGAATGTTGGTTTGTGTGACAAATTCCCATCTTCTCTAGCAAAAAAAAAAAAAAAAAAAAAAAAATCATACAGAAAGGAAGGGAAAGCACAAGTGCCTTTCTTGTTGTGACAAAATACTTTCCAAAATGTGCACTGAATCCCATGTGGCAATACGGTAATGAGACGACACATAATATTTATGTAAATTTTCAAAAGGTTCAAATGTAAGAAATCTTTAGTCACAAGAGGGCTTTCTTGAAGTTTATTCACTTCAGAATGTGTATGACAACAAAAGTTCAAAAAATGAAAAGTAAGTCATAAATGAAGAGTGTTGCATTGTGGAGAAAACATTATTATCCATGACAATGAAACTTCGTAATGAAAATCCAATATGACACCGAGTTTAATAAAGCCAGCACTCCCCACCACTTAACAATAAAGGAATCACACGAAGTGATGAATTGACAAAATGCAATAGTTTTTATCTGCTTGTCCATAAACAACAAAAACTTTCAGGACTAAGCTGCTTGCGTGCTTTCATGTTTTTAATAATAATAAAAGCATCTAGCTTATGCTTAGCATAGATCCTCCTTCTAAAAACCTTCACATGCACATGTTTCATTTGTATAGCAATACTGCATGCTTACGGAGTGCACAGTGACAAACATATAAAGTGTCACTTGTTCCCTGCCATGAAATTTCTGCCATCGAGAAAGCACTTAAAAAAGGACACTTAACAATTAGGATTTTCTCATCGCCTTTACTGGAGTTCACAGGATTTCCTATTCGGTAGAATGATGACAACAAATGAAATTATACCATCATTGTGCATGACATGAATTACCTCTTGTGGAAACTAGGTAGTAGCCTCACGTTATTCTAATATGCTGCTTCTCAGAGTAACTCAGGTAGATCAATCCTCTATGTTCTCTACATAGAAAGATCACAAGAAGTTTACCTCGTCTAACTACAGAGTCCTGAAGAATCCAGTGATAAACAGGCACGTGCACTCAACAGAAATTGTAAATGAACCCGACAGCGCTCTTCCCTTTCTCTTCTGTTCCTTCTTCCTGGGCAATCTCACCTACTCCCATAGTTTTGACTGCAAACGCCATGCAGATAGTGCCCACTTGTTTGCCTCTGACCTTGTCCTTGAGCTTCTCTGGGCTCCTGGAGCCCGATCACATCTGGGAATATCTACTTCAACACCACATCAGCACCTCCAGCTCTGTGTGTTTAAAACAGAGTTGCCGGGGCGCCTGGTGGCTCAGTCGGCTGAGCGTCCGGCTTCGGCTCAGGTCATGGTCTCACAGTTCACAGATTCGAGCCCAGGGTCGGGCTCTGTGCTGACAGCTCTGAGCCTGGAGCCTGCTTCCGATTCTGTGTCTCCCTCTCTCTCTGCCCCTTCCCCACTCACACTCTGTTTCTCTCTCTCTCTCTCTCTCTCAAAAATAAATAAACATTAAAAAAATTAAAAAACAAAACAAAACAAAACAGAGTTGCCATCACATCCAAAACCTGTTCTTTCTCCTGCTGGCACCCTTCGAGTCACAGTACCAGCATCCAACCTGTCATTCGAGCCAGAAACCTTGTCCTTGTCTTTGACTCCAGTCTCTGCCTCAAGCTCCCTACCCAACCAATCAGCAAGTCCTAAAAGCTTTTCCTCCTAAATATTTCTCAAAAACATTCCTTCTGCTGCATGCCTGGCACCATTTTCCTGCTTCAAACCCTTGATGTTTTCTCATGTGAGCTCAAGTGGCTTCTTCACCAGTCTGCCTGCTCCCCCTCAAAACCACACCCGGAGACTCCCATCTGTTCTGTGTGCCCTTCTGGGCATGGCTCTCTGCTGTAAAGGCTCTACAGTCTTCCTGTCACCATAGCCAGAGCCGGATCCCCTAGACTGGCCAATGCCTTCTGCGATCTGTCCCTATCTTACTGTGCTAACTTTGTCTCCTGTCACTCCCAGTTTAGTATGGTTATTAGGATTTCTTCATGCCCCTTTGATCCACCTGCGCCCCTCTGGACTAACCAACTGGTGCCCACAGTCCTGGACACAGCTCTTCCGGAAAGCCTCTTCTGAAACCACAGACTCCTATGGATACCTGAGCAAAACACAGAGGATCATGTTGTCATTTCAGACTCAAATCAACCAAAGATCTTATCCATCAACAAGTTTTAGTAATAATTTCAAAGATATAGGCAATCAAGTGGCTCAAATTAAACAAGGAGATATCTGATGCTGTGAGGGTGGTTCCCCAGCTCTTTCTTCCCGACACAGACAAGCTTATAGCTCGCGGCAAGCAAAGTACCTGGAAGTTATATCCTCTCGGTGGGGATGTCTAGTTTATGAAGCATATCCATTTTATGTCACCCAGCTTATGTGACATCACTTCCGGGAACTTACTGACTACAGGCAGTAACTTAAACAGAGCCATTTTGTTAAGGACATCCCACAGATAAGGATATTCTAGCAAATATCATTAATCTATTTACCAGGAGGTCCAGTTATCATATTGACAAAGCTACCTACGTCACCTGTCTTGTTTTCTTTCTGTCAGGAATGTACACTAACCTGCATCCCCATGGTAGAAAAAGTGTAAATAAAAATAGTGGGCCAGCTGATTTAACTCTTTCTGCTCCACTCCCCGTCTTACATTCCAATAGGAATACCTGAAATTTTGTCAGAGCTATTCTGATGTGACTATATTCACAGAGGTCTTCACATTGGGAGAACACATGTTTTAACATAATCCATTGAAGAAGAAGAAGAAGAAGAAGAAGAAGAAGAAGAAGAAGAAGAAGAAGAAGAAGAAGAGGAGGAAGTAGAAAAAGAGGAAGAAGGAGAAGGAGGAGGAGGGGAGGAGGAGGAGGAAGAGGAGAAGGAGGAGGAAGAAGAGGAAGAGGAAGAGGAAGAGGAAGAAGAAGAAGAAGAAGAAGAAGAAGAAGAAGAAGAAGAAGAAGAAGAAGAAGAAGGTGGAGGAGGAGAAGAAGAGGAGAGGAGAAGAAGAGAAAAACAAAACAAAGCCAAAAAACCCAAACTCAGTCTTTCTAAAAACTCATTACCTCATAAATGTGTGTAGCAGACAGGCCTATATCCCATCCCACAATTCAACCCAATATACCTCAATGATTCTATTTCTGGATGGGGTAAGGCTTGGGGAAGAGGAAAGAGTCAGAACTGATATGGTCAGAAATGTTTGTTGTGCCCAAGGACAATTTTTTTTTTTAAGTCACAAAATAAATCTCAAAACAGTAAAGACAAATTTTTTATTTAAACAGCATTTCCATGTCACTATCTTTAAAAATTTTCATTAAGAATTTCTAATAATATGTATATTCATAATTAACACACATTTATGAATTTCACATATTTCTGGACATTGTAAACTTCTTCACTAATATTTTTCTCTAAGTCTTTTCCTTAATTAAAGTGACCTTTCTTCTATGAGCACAATTTCCTCGCTGCTCTAAGAAAGGCTATTCATATCGACACCTCAGAGCCCTCAAATTCCAGAGGGCACATTGCTGTCTACCCTACTGCACGGTCATGGTCACATTCGTCTAAGGAACACTTGTTCCTTAGGTCCCAAGCTTCTCAGTTATAACATCTTATGCCGCCTCAACTGATTGCAATCTAGACATTCTAGACATCCCCACTCCTTTCATTTCTTAACTATGGAATTATTTGAACTCTTTTATTTTATCAGTTTTGATCAAATACATTCTGCGTGAACTTTCTCCATTTCACCTAAATTAAAAATTTGTTCTCATAGAATTGTTCAGAATTTCCTCTTATATTATTTGTAATTTCTGTAGGATTTATAGTGATGTCCCTTTTAAGTTCCCAGTTTTAGTCATTTGTACTTTCATGTTCTTTTGATTAGTCTTGCTATGAGCTACTGAATTTTGTCAGCCTACTTAAAAACCCAAATTGTGGGGGCGCCTGGGTGGCGCAGTCGGTTAAGCGTCCGACTTCAGCCAGGTCACGATCTCGCGGTCCGTGAGTTCGAGCCCCGCGTCGGGCTCTGGGCTGATGGCTCAGAGCCTGGAGCCTGTTTCCGATTCTGTGTCTCCCTCTCTCTCTGCCCCTCCCCCGTTCATGCTCTGTCTCTCTCTGTCCCAAAAATAAAAATAAACGTTGAAAAAAAAATTAAAAAAAAAAAAACCCAAGTTGTGTCTTGTTGGTATTAGCTAGTTCATTAAATGTTTATCTTACTTTTATTATTTTCTCCCTAGATACTTGCTTCAAACTTAATCTGTTGTTCTTTTTCTAACTTCCTGGGACAGATATGTAGGTCACTGATATTTAACTTTTCCTTTATTCTAAAAAATTAAGAAAATAAATTCCCCTCCAAGTACAGTTTTAGCTACATACATATAAGTGTTTATGTGTCATCATTTTTAGGATCCTTTAGTTCTAGACATTTTCTATCTGTCAGTGCACTTTTATTGGGTTACTTACAGATGAACTGTCTAATTTAAAAACATTTGGTACCTTTTATTTAGCTTTTTTTTTTAATGTCTAGCTTATTTCAACTGTGGTCAAGAAACACTCAGCAAGATTTTAACTGTTTCAAATCTGTCAACTTGCTTTCTGGCCCCAAATATTTTAGTTAAATAATCAGTGAGTACCAGAGGGAGTCTGCATTCCAGCTGCTGCGTTGCAGTGTTTTGTTTATGACAATCACGTGGCCAACTGACACATGAAAAAATCCTCCACATCACTCATCATCAGGGAAATACAAATCAAAACCCCAATGAGATACCATCTCACACCTGTCAGAATGGCTAACATTAACAACTCAGGCAACAACAGATATTGGTGAGGATGCAGAGAAAAAGGATCTCTTTTGCCCTGCTGGTGGGAATGCAAACTGGTGCAGCCGCTCTGGGTAATAGTATGGAGGTTCCTCAAAAAATTAAAAAATAGAACTACCCTACAACCCAGCAATTGCACTACTAGGTATTTATCCAAGGGATACAGGTATGCTGTTCTGAAGGAACACATGCACCCCCATATTTACAGCAGCACTATTGACAATAGCCAAAGTATGGAAAGAGACCAAATGTCCATCGACGGATGAATGGATAAAGAAAATGTGGTACATATATATACAATGGAGTATTACTTGGCAATCAAAAAGAATGAAATCTTGTCATTTGCAACTACATGGATGGAACTGGAGGGTATTATGCTAAGCGAAATTAGTCAAAGAAAGACAAATATCATATGACCTCACTCATGTAAGGACTTTAAGACACAGAACAGATTAACACAAGGGAAGGGAAGCAAAAATAATATAAAAACGGGGAAGGGGGGGGGACAAAACATAAGAGACTCTTAAACAGAGAGAAAAACAGAGGGTTACTGGAGGGGTTGTGGGAGGGGGGATGGGCCAAATGGGTAAGGGCATTAAGGACCCTACCCCTGAAATCCCTGTTGCACTATATGCTAACTAATTTGAATGTAATTTAAAAAAATAAACAAATAAAATATATATGACAATCATGTTGCTGATAAAGACACTGAGCTCTTTTGTATCCTTTCAATATTTTATCTGCTTGTGTTATCACTTCCTAAAACAAGGGTGGGTTTCTATGTTTTCCCTTTTATTTTGGTCAAATTGGGTTTCATATAATTTTCTTTATATATTTATATTATTTGAGCTATGTAACTAGGTTTATGTTCATAAAAAAATTGTTAAATCTTTGTGGCTGTTTTACCCTTTAACCATGATGAAATGCCCATCTTTATTTCTGTTCTTGTTGCACAGCCACACCAGCTATCTTTTGTTATGTCTCTCTGAATATGCTTTTCTATCCTTTCATTTTTTAACTTTTCTGGTTTCTTATATTTAAAATATATCTCTAGCAAATAGCCGATAGTCAGATTTGCTTTCTTATTCAGTATAACATTTTAAAAATGTGTTTATTTGTAAAGTAATTCGTCACATAAGTAGATTTAAATTCACGTTCTTACTCTTTGTTTTCTATTTGTATCAATTTTCTCCCCCATTTAGTAGCTGTGCTATTTGGAAAATATGACCTCCTCGGTCAATGCTCCAGGGGAAGAATGGCATACAGAATCACAACCTGACTCTTAAACTCTTTCACCTGGAAGTGACATGTCACTTCCGATTACTCATCACTGGACAAAGACAATCATGTGGCCATGCTGAAATTGAAGGGAGCCAGACCATGTACATTTCTCTTTTTCCCTGGAAGAGAGATGAACCAGATCCATCAGGGAACACTATACTACCTGACATGCTCTACATAAATTTTTAAAACTTCCATATGTCAGAGAGCATCACAAACAGTATTCAAAGTCAGCTAACACCTGGGTAGAATTATTTCAAGCATGTATTAAAAAAAAAAAAGATTACTATCCAGAATATATAATGACATCCCTCTTTTCATTTCAATCATTTCAATTACTTAAAATTTGTATTCACAAAACAAAATAAATCAAGGAATTTAAAATTAAATAGTAATGTAGTCATAATACATAGATATAGTATGTTACATTAATTTCACTCTTTGTAAGTGAAGATCTGAGGAATCAGGCCTTTTCAAATACTGTATAAGAGAATATAAACATCAAGTTTAGAATGCATGTGTCCTATTGCCCAGAAATTCTGCTCCTAGATATGAGAAAATGAGAGCACAAAAAGGAACGTATTGTGAAGCAAATCTATACACACTGATCTGAAAATCTCTCAGACATATTCCTGGGCTCAAAAGAAGTTGCACATCAATATTTAGAGTGATCTATTTATGCTAAAATTGTGCACATAAATAAAGCAAAATCATATATTTGAACATATATGTGTAATATAAGTATACAGAAAATGGTCTCATAGGACCAAACATAGAAGACTACCATTGTGAATAGGATTGGATGAGGGTTAAGAGGAACTTTTACTTTATTGACATTGTTTGAATATTTCACAATAATTCAGTAGTTCTTGTGTACGTGTAATCATATGCTAAAAAATACTCAGTGATACACTAAATAAGACACATTCTAAGGAATACCAGATTGTTTTCATGTTTCTAGAATTATTTACACTCTAAGCATTTTCAAGTGATTTTTCATGTTTTAACAAAATAATATATGCACATAATAATGAATCAAGTGGTAGAGAAGCATTCATAATGACAAAGCTTGGTCCTTTTACCCAATCTTCCCCAGATCTCATCAGCCAACACACCACACCATTCATTGGAGACAAACTCTTAACTCCTTCTGTTTCATCTTCTAACAGTTAACATAAATCAGTAAGGAATAGATTTATACCTTCATTTCCCAATTTTAACAATATTTTATACCCCACTATAAAAGATAAAAATTTGCTCATACTGATTCATACTCTTTCCTTTCCATAATTATTTTTATATATTTGAGCATCTGACTTTAGATTTCAGCTCAGGTCATGATCTCACAGTTTGTGAGTTCGAGCCCCACATCAGGCTCAGTGCTGTCAGCGGGGTTCTTTTGCTCCCCCTCTCTCACTGCCCCTCCCCCACTCATTCTCTCTCTGTCTGTCTCTCTCTCTGTCTCTCTCTGTCTCTCTCTCTTTCTGTCTCTCTCTCTCTCTTCTCTCTCTCTCTAAATATTTCCCATTCCCACCAATTTTTGACAAAATCAGTCAAATTTCACTCTGTAAGGTGAGAACATTAGCACCCTTACCATTCTTTCCTCTTTCCATGCAACTCCCCCTCACCTCTGCTCTCTGCACACTGGACTTTCTATAACTTCAAAATTGAAAACATGGATATCTTGTTCTGCCACCACAAGCAAGCCTTCTGTGCTTAGTTTATAGATTGATTCTAAAAGCTGAAAGACCAATAAACAGAATTACATTATTATGACTATACAAGTTTTCACTATTTGGGTATCACGTGAGGATTGTATTTCCTTTTCCACATTTCAATGCCATGACCCTAGGACATGTGTAAGACAAAGTACTAGTACTTTGTCAAATGAATTATTCTTTTGTCATCCTGTATCGGTGACATTACTGTGACACAATTTAGTTGGCATTGTACTTGAACCATAGCTTTGGATTAGCAATTTGGTTTTTTCCTGCAGTTTTTGTGTGCTTTAATTTCTCTGGTAGTGCTATTAACTACCATGCTGGAAACTCCCATCTAGGATAAACCCATTCTCTCCTAGATCCCAAGCCCACATCTTGATTTACCTATCATTTTGTTGGAGGACTTAATTAACTTTCTAAGCAAAGGCATGGAGGTAATTAATGTTTTAAATACTCAAATATCTGAAAATAAGTTTTCTCTGGCCTCACCCTTGTGAAGCCAGAGACCCTTAACACCATTAACTGTGTTTTAAATATGGGTTCCAAATAAGATCGCAGAATTTTAAGGTATTCCTCTGTTATCTTCTTCCATTGATTTTGGAGATAAAAAAAAAAAGTCTGCTGTTAATCTGATTCTCATTTCTTCTATCGGTAACCAGATTTGGGTTTGCTTGATTTTTCTTCTCAGATTTTACAAATTTCTCTATATCCTTGTTATTTTAAAAATCTTGAGGACATGTTTAGTCTGCACTTATTTTCACTTTCTTCATTCTTTAGACTCTTTCAGTAAAAAGATTTAGGTCCTTCCTCAGTACTAAGAAATTATTATTTTTTTGTCTTTTTGAAAATGTGCTCTGATCTACATTCTCTTTTTGTCTCATTTTGGAATTCTTAGAGTCATCCTGTATCTCCAAATCATCAGTGTCTCTGAGGAGAGACTATCTAGATGATTATAGAGGCCCATATCCTCTCTGCTTTGGTAGCTTGGTAGAGAACAGACTAAGGGTGTCACAGTGAATTCAACACAGAAATAGGATGACAACAACCAGTAGGCTCCTGAAAACCCTCCTTCCTAGTAAGTCTACATACATGACCAAGGAGTTTCCACTCTTAGAAAATCACACAGATGTGGCACAAAAACAGACACTCAGACTAAGGGAACAGAATAGAGAACCCAGAAATGGACGCACAAATATACAGCCAACTAACCTTTGACAAAGCAGGAAAGAATATCCAATGGAATAAAGACAGTCTCTTCAGCAGCTGGGAAAACTGGACAGCAACATGCAGAAAAATGAACCTGGACCACTTTCTTACACCATACACAAAAATAAACTCAAAATGGATGAAAGACCAAAATGTAAGACAGGAAGCCATCAAATTCCTAGAGGAGAAAGCAAGCAACAACCTCTTTGACCTCAGCTGCAGCAACTTCTTACTTAACACGTCTCCAGAGGCAAGGGAAACAAAAACAAAAAATGAACTATTGGGACCTCATCAAGATAAAAAGCTTCTGAACTGCAAAGGAAACAATCAGCAAAACTAAAAGGCAACTGACAGAATGGGGGAAGATATTTGCAAATGACATATCAGATAAAGGGTTAGAATCCAAAATCTATAGAGAACTTATCAAACTCAACACCCAAAAAACAAATAATTCAGTGAAGAAATGGGCAAAAGACACTTCTCCAAAGAAGACATCCAGATGGCCAACTGACACATGAAAAAATGCTCCACATCACTCATCATCAGGGAAATAAAAATCAAAACCACAATGAGATACCACCTGACACCTGTCAGAATGGCTCACATTAGCAACTCAGGCAACAACAGAGGTTGGCGAGGATGCAGAGAAAGAGGATCTCTTTTGCCCTGCTGGTGAGAATGCAAACTGGTGCAGCCGCTCTGGAAAACAGTATGAAGATTCCTCAAAACATTAAAAATAGAACTACCCTACGACCCAGCAATTGCACTACTAGGTATTTATCCAAGGGATACTGGTATGCTGTTTCGAAGGGCACATGCATCCCAATGTTTATAGCAGCACTATTGACAATAGCCAAAGTATGGAAAGAGCCCAGATGCCCATTGATGGATGAATGGATAAAGAAAATGTGGTATATATATACAATGGAGTATTACTTGGCGATAAAAAAGAATGAAATCTTGCCATTTGCAGCTACATGGATGGAACTGGAGGGTCATATGCTAAGCGAAATTAGTCAGAGAAAGACAAATATTATATGACTTTACTCATATGAGGAGTTTAAGAGACAAAACAGAAGAACATAAGGGAAGGGAAGCAAAAATAACATAAAAACGGCGGGGGGGACAAAACATAAGAGACTCTTAAATATAGAGAACAGAGGGTTGCTGGAGAGGTTATGGGAGGCGATATGGGCTAAATGGGTAAGAGGCATTAAGGAGTCTACTCCTGAGGGGCGCCTGGGTGGCTCAGTTGGTTAAACGTCTGACTTTGGTTCAGGTCATGATCTCACAATTCATGAGTTCAAGCCCTGCATCGGGCTCTGTGCTGACAACTTAAAGCCTGAAGCCTACTTCAGATTCCATGTCTCCCTCTCTTTCCGCCCCTACCTCTCTCTCTCTCTCTCTCTCTCTCTCAAAACAAATAAATCAACATTGAAAAAGATTTTTAAAAATTAAAAAAAAAAGGAATCTACTCCTGAAATCATTGTTGCACCATATGCTAACTAATTTGGATGTAAATTAAAAATTAAATTATTAATTAAAAACAAGTTCGTTAAAAAGAAAACAAAAACCCACAGTGATATATCACCTGTCACAATGGCTAAATTCAACAACACAAGAAACAACAGGTGTTGGTGAGGATGTGGAGAAAGGGGAACCCTCTTGCACTGTTGGTGGGAATGCAAACTGGTACAGCCATTCTGGAGAACAGTGTGGAGATTCCTCAAAAAATTCAAAACAGAATTACCATATGGTCCACTAATTCTACTACTGGCTCTTTACCTAAAGAATTTGAAAACACTAATTTAAAAAGATATATGCACTCCTATGTTTACTGCAGCATTGTTTACAATGGCCAAGATATGGAAACGGCCCATGTGTCCACCAATAGAGAATGGATTAAGAAGAATGAATATTGCCCAGGCATAAAAAAAGAATGAAATCTTGCCATTTGCAACAACATGGCTGCATTTGGAAGGTATAATGCTAAGTGACATAAGTCAGTCAGAGAAAGACAAATACGATATGGTTTTGCCCTCAGGTGGAATTTAAGAAATGAAACAAATGAACAAAGAAAAAGACAGACAAGAAAAAAGACTCTTTTTTTATGTGTATTTATTTTTGAGAGAGACCAAAACAGCACCAGTTGGGAAGGGCAGAGAGAGAGAGGGAGACACACAATCGTAAGCAGGCTCAGGCTCTGAGCTGTCAGCACACAGCCCGACATGGGGCTTGAACCTATAAACCATGAGATCATGACCTGAACTGAAGTCGGACACCTAACCGACTAAGCCACCCAGGTGCCCCAAGACAGACTCTTAAACAGAGAGAACTGGTGGTGGCCAGAGGGCCAGTGGATGGAAGGATGGTGAAAGAGGTGAAGGAGGTTAGGAGTACACTTAACGTGATCAGCACTGATCAGCGAACAGAATTGCTGAACCACTATATTGTGTGCCTGAAACGAATACAACCCTGTACTTAAACACTGTACTTTAATGGGAATCAAATATATATATATATATATATATATGATATATATATATATATATATATATATATATATTTATACATCTACATAGAGATATATAAATATATACTGGAATTTTAAAAATAAATATAAATTTTAAATGAATTAAAAAAGAAAAACAAAACAAAACAAATCACAAATCTCACAGATGTTCTCTCACCGCACCTATAAATACATGGGACATTAGGGACACTTCTTGGCCACAGCACTGACCGTCATCCTGCAGACCATCTGGTCTATATGTGGAACAATGAGAGGTAGGGGGACACATACGCTCTAGTGTTTCTCTTGTGGTCAAATTCCTCCTATCTCCAATAAATTCTGTTTCATATCTGCACTGCATTTTGGTCTAATATTTCCATTTTTCATCTCATTGCTCTATATTCTGGGGAATTACTCAAACTCTTTTAAGTTTTATAAACTCTTTCTTGTTTCTTAAATGATTCATTTTCCATACCATTCTGTTCCCTGCAATGACTGTAATATCTTCTTATGTCTCTCTGGATATATTAATGAAAGAAATATTTTAAGTAGGTGTATTTTAACTCTCTTTAGTTTCTGTATTATTTCTGCCTCTCCAGTACCAGCTCTGTTGTCTGTCTCCATTTTTCTCTTTCATGCTCTTGGGTCCCCTCATGTGTCTGGTGATTCTTAAGGGCTGGCAGAGATTTCCTCTGCTGATTTGTAGATAGGTCTTTCCACTTGAGCTCTTTCTCCTGAGGGAGGATTCCAATGACAGCTTTGTGTGGGAAGAGACAGCTGACTGTCAAGCTGTAGGTATGACATAACTTTTTTTTTTAAGAATAAGGAGGTGGTGGGGAGGAGGGGTAGAAAGAATAATAAGGTTGGCAGCAACACAGGACTATGGTCATAATAAAATATAAACTCATGATATGACTGGTCATCCAGACATGGCCCATAGGCATCAATGCACAAGAGAACCACACTCAAGGTAAGCAGTGCTGAAACCATCAGCAAAGCCATTCACACTTCTCCAGGACACCTGTCTTCTCACAAAGGCACAAGGCTCTGTACCTGCAGAATTGCATCCACCCAGAGAGAAAGCCTGTTCTAATTTATTCAGAGATGTCGTACAGACTAGCGGTGGACCTTCAGGCTTGCTGGAGTCTTATGGGAATCAATGACAGAGATGGGAAATAAAGCCTCAAATCTCAAATGCAGCTAGAAGATAAAGTGGGTCTCAAATCAGATTAAGTAAATTTATATCACCTATCTCTTCTCTGTGTTTTGCATATGAATAATATTTTTTTCTTTCTCATGTATAATGAGACCTTAGAATTTTAAATAAGACTCATGAGGAATTGTAGTGATTGTTTTTTAGACCTCCTTAGTTTATGAGAACACCATGAAAATCAAAATCTATCCTTCAGTCTCTCCTCTGGAACTAATATGATGAGGTTTTTAGGGTGATTTTGTTTCTATAAATTGTATAAATCTTTATTTATTATTTCTATAAACTGTATAAATCTTTATTTTTTTAAAAAAAAGACCTTTTTTTATCCAAAGCACACATTTTTTTTGAAAGTTACAAATTGAAATCTAAAAAGTACATGAGAAGTTTAATTAGCCTTATATTTTCCTCTTCTTAGCAATCTGAACAACCTATTTGCTGAGTATGCATTAATAATCCACAAGTAATGAATTAATTCTCATATCAGTGGGATATCCACAAAACCTCCTTTAAATAACTCCAAAAATATTAATTTGCTGCCGCTTGCAAGTCAAAGAGAACCGGCTCCTTCAGTGCTCAGCAGCCCCCTTGCCTGACCTCTGGAGCCCTCAGTAGGTGACAGCAGGGAGCTTGTGAAGAAAGGAATTGTGTGCAGCGTTCAGGGGGTCTTTGGACGGAGTGTCTCCTAACCCAGAAGCTGGGACTTGAGGGCAAACTGACAAATTCATAAAAAGACAAATTCATAACTTTATAAACTAAGCAAATGGTGTATTTAGCTGCCATCTCGTATGCAGGCTTTCAGCTGATGTCGTCAAAACCAATCACACAGAAATGGCATCTTTTTAGAAAAATATTGCGGTTTCTTTGTAATGATTTAGATCCAACTTGAGATTTAAGACAAAAGATTAATCAGTAACCAATACACTTAAAAGGATTGTGTTCACTCATCTCTATAATAGGCGAAGTACTGAAAAGAAATGTCACTAAAGGAATTTTCTCTTAAAATGCGATATTGGGCCACCCGTACTCACACACACGTGACCATGCTCATCGAGAGACCTTTATTAGCATTCTTCAATATCAAGGACATGAACATTAGACCAACTTCCTGACATAAAGGATGTTCTGTGTGCTGAAAAGACATGTCTCAGGTTTACAGTGAAAGAAAACTACATTAAGGCCCAGAGGAAATGTAAAAGGGTCATCTGGTAGGGTGTGGTATGAATGGGTGACTTGAAAGTAACAGCCAATTTGACGGAGAGAGAAGAGAAGAACAACTACTGGGCTGAGACTACAGGGCAAAACATGTAAAATGTTAGAAGCACTTAAAAATCAATAAACAATGTACAGGATTAAGAAAAAGCAATCACTCTGAAAAGCCTCTAAATAAAAAAAAGTGTTTTTAAAATCCTTAAAATGACTATTTCTGTTGGGAAGAAACACATGTTTCTACCTATGTGAAATTTGATTTCCTGAAGAGAACTGAGTGCTGTATAAAACAGCGGAGTAGCTTTCCTAATCGTACAGAGTCTGTTTGAAAACGTGAAAGACTGGGGGCACCTGGGTGGCTCAGTCAGGGAAGCATTCAACTTCAGCTCAGGTTGTGATCTCACGGTTCGCGGGTTTGAGCTCCGCGTTGGGTTCTGTGCTGCCAGCTCGGAGCCTGGAGCCTGCTTGGGATTCTGTGTCTCCGTCTCTCTCTCCCCCTTCCCCACTCATTCTCTCTCTCTCTTTCTCTCTCTCTCAAAATAAATAAATATTAAAAAAAAAAAAACATGAAAGATTGAGCCTAAAAGGAGTCCTCATTCTTTGTGACCCATAATTAACCCAAGTAAAAAATCTTGCAGTGTCCCCGATATCCTTTGGAATTTCAAATGAGATTAATGTTGCTTTTTAATCCATATAAATAATGATAATAATAGAAGATACAATTCGGACCTTGAAAGACACTCAGTTGTTACTTCAAATCACGTGATCTCCAGGGGTCCCCCGAAGCTGCTATATCTTCTGTCTCAGATGACGTGTAAAATAGAACACCATTCACCCCCTCGACACTATAGAGCTTGTCTGTGGCTTTGTGATCATTACATATAACTGGATATCCCAAATAACCACCCCCCCCCCTTTAAGGTTCAAAAGCTTAATTGCAATTACAGGGCCCCTCCGCCATGTGACACACAGGTCTGGGTATCACGGTTTGGATACCTCCGGGAGACCATTCTGCCCACCATACAGAGAGCATGTGGCATGTGGATATGCCCACCATACAGAGAGCATATGGGAGCATGTGGATAACTGAACTGTTTGTTTGTTTGTTGGTTGGTTGGTTAATATGCATCAGTTTCCTAGGACTGCCGTAACAAACTGCCAAAAACTGGATGGCTTTAGCAAGAAATTTTGTGTCTCGACAGCTCTGGGAGCCAGAAGTCCAAAACCAAGGTTCTGGTCAGACTGGTTCCTTCTGAGGCTGTAAGGGAAGGGTGTGTTCGAGGTCTGTCTTCTTGCCTCATAGATGGCTTCTCTCGCGTGCACTTGTGCTTCTCCTGTACGCTTGCCTGTGTCCAAATCACCCCTCTAATGAAGAAACCATCATGCTGGATTAAGCATTCAGTGTATTCTGGTACGACCTCATCTTAACTAATTACATTTGCGATGGTTGTGTTTTCAAATAAAGTCGCATCAGGAGGTACTGGGGTGTTAGAACTTCCAGACGTTAATTCTGAAGGGGACACAATTCAACACTTTACACGTTGATAAGAGGTATTTCTTTCAAATTTTAAGAATTAAGTATGACATATTTTCATGATGTAATTCTTTTCAGAGACATATTCTTAAGCATTCTGGGTCACGAAAAAGATCCATAAATAAGGACTACAGAAGACAGAAGATAATTTTTTCATAATCATCTAAGGGAAACTCTCTTTCGCTCTTGGAAGAAAGCAGCCCCGGTAAAATTAAAAAGTCAAATTTCACAGTTATTATTCCCAGCCTCAAATTTTTCCAAAAGAAATACCTATTTCCTTAAAAATCAGAAAACCTTAATACATTGTGTATGTTCCAGAATTAAATTATCCCCGGGCACACCCTTCCTAGCTAGCTCTCGAGCTGGTAGGATTTTTGGTTTTACAGATATCACTGTGGTTATCTCGGGGCACACCTTAGGCGTCAGTCCCAGTGTAAGTCCCTAATTAGCCCCGGGGGGTGGCAAATCATTGCACCACCCCACGGCCTGGAGGAATGATGACAGCTCACAGAGTCCCTGTCCTTGCAGCTTTAGGAAAAATCCTACACTTAACACTTCAGAGGTCTTTGTATATTGTTTGCAGAACAAGAGCAGAAACAGGTTCCTACAGACCAGAAACACAGGATACCGTCCCTCCTGTGATATAGACACAGTACTCCAAATTAGAGGGGATATTATATATAGGACATCGAGCATAGTATAAGACTGCTACAAATTTATGGAAAAATGTTTACATAAAAAGTGGACTTCAGCACTCAGTGATATAGCCCCCCAAATCCTATAGTAGATGACTGCTCACACCATCACTCATTCATTCTACAGACCTTTATTGAGTACTCTGAGTGCAAAGCACCACAACAGGAGGAGTGAGAAATCACGAGTGATGCGCACTTTGGTCTTATAGGCGCTATTGTTCAGCCCCACGGGATTGCAGGGAAACCAAGTAAAGGAATCTCTCTCTTCTCCACATCTTTTAAATTAAAAGGACCAATTCAGGAAAACAAAATCCTTTTCATCAACAGCCTGCGTATTGTTATACTCCCACTGGACAAAAATGTCCAAGGGCAAAATCCGCCACGGAGATAATAAGAAAGAAGGACTCTCTACAGCAGCAGGTGTGAGATGAACGGAAGCATGACAGGGTTAGCTATGGCTTCCAATTTTCCAGAAAGGGCTTTTCTGCCTGGTTAGGCAAGAAGAAGAAAGTAAAGGCGAAAGATGGAAGGAAACATTTTGCCAAGTTTAAATCTGTCTTGGAATATGTTTCTTCAAGATTTACAATAGAGTTTGGGGCACCTGGGTGGCTCAGTGGGTTAAGCATCTGACTTAGGCTCAGGTCATGATCTTGCAGTTTGCGAGTTCAAGCCCCACATTGGCCTCTGTGCTGACAGCTCAGAGCCTGGCGCCTGCTTCGGATTCTGTGTCTCCCCCTCTCTCTGCCCCTCCCCCACACGTTCTCTGTCTCTCTCTCTCTCTCTCTCTCTCAAAAATGAATAAAACATTAAAAAAAAAGATTTTCAATGAGTTCAAAGCTTTTAGTTTCTCAGGTGTTTTTTTTTTTTTCCTATCGAGAAATTGAAACATGTCATAGAAAATGAACCCTGGAAACAAAAAGATATGTGGATAGATGTTTTCCATGAAATAGTTTACACATCAATACATTTAATCAGACACTTAATTCATTAAATCTCAAGATTCAAGAATATTGTGTGTTTGATTAATCAAAGCGGCCATTAAACTGAGGCGGCTCTAATGGCCTGGCAGCCTACAGAAGCAAACCAAAATCTAACGCCTCAAGGTGACGAAATCAAAATACTGAGGATGACCCATCACAAAGAGCCAGCTAGGCTGTAAGCCGTAGCCAGTCAATGATTTCCTTTCTTGTTTCTGCACTTTCTCTACTATCTTTGCCCTGGCTCCTGTCCACTCTGGCGCTGTTAGTCATAAATTCAAGTACAAACTGACTCCACTCAATCCTTTGCTGGGTCCCACTAGGCCAAAATCAAGTGCCATGTTTTCCCTGGAGGCTCTGGGAAAGACCCCACTTCAAGCTCCTTCAAGTTGTTGGCACGATTCAGTTTCTAGCAGCACTAGAAGGAGGGGCTGGGCTCCTCCTTTCGTTGCTGGCTGTCGGCAGGTGTCTCTGTCAGCACCAGAGGGCTTCCAATGTTCCTTGTCATGTCGCCGCTTCCGTCTCCAAACCAGCAACCGTGGGGTCCAGGCCTTCTCATACTTCAAATGCCCCTCCATGTCTCCACTGCCTTCTCCTTCGGCCGCAGCCGTCCTTCGAGTCCAGGTACAGAAAATCCTGCGCTTTTTTTAAAGGCTCATGGATTAAATTGGACCCACCCAAGCATTCCAAGAAAATTTCTCTATTCTAAGGTGCATAAGCCTAATTGCATAAGTAAGGTCTCTTTTGCCACATAACATGACATAGTCACATGTTCTGGTATTAGGTTGTGGACATCTCTGACAGGCCATTCTACCTATGACAAATACAGTTACTGAGGCAAGTTGATAAGTGATGTTTCTTTCAAAATTGAAAAATTAGGCATAAAAATAATTCCATAAAGCAGTATTTTTCAGATATAATCTGCAACATAAGTAAAGCCAACAATCTTGCTTTGGGATTATTTACACTCACTAGAATCAAGAAAAATTACTCATTAACTGCCTTTATTGAGTTATTACAGTCTAATGAAGGCTGGAGAATATATCATTAGCCTTATTGTTGAAGTCGATAGTGGTTGAGTGACCCATCACCCATCATTCATCAATGACCTCCAAGTCTTTACTATGTGATAGATTAGTTCATATTGATTAATGTGAAAATAGGCTCATGCCATTTTTCTTGGTAACCCAAGATAGACAATGTTAAAAGCCGTGAAAATAGCTTCCAATAATTAAAGGTTATCCACAGGAGAACAGTGGACGGCAGCCATGTTGTGATTAGGTATCATTCTACAGATAAGGCATTTGCTAAAGACAAGTGAAAACAGGTTCTCTGTCCTGATATTTGTTTTCCTACCTCTGGGCTTGGCATGTGATGCTGTTATAGAAGCCTCTATTTCTAGACATTTCATTCCAGGAATGATATAATCAAGTGATATGTGACAACGTGTTACCTCACTGTTAGTAAGTGTGGTATTGGCAGTAAATTACCACTACCCCGTGGGTTACAAATGCGCATGTTTGTGGGTGCTGCCTGAGGCCATCAAAACAGGCTTTAATATATTTGCATATTGTCAGAAAAATTCATTAACCTTTTTATTTTCAGAGAGAACTGTGTGAAGTATTCCAACCCATTAGAAACCATGGGAACAAATATAAATTGAATCACTTGGATATTTAGGTTTCTAGTTTCTTGTCACATTGAAGAATAAGTAGCACCACAGGATTTCCAATATCCACCTCTCTCCACTTGATACAGAAGGCATTTTGATCCATAATTAAATTTGTGCTCTTTCTCGCTAACAGAATTGAAATATCCTACAGTGTTTTATAAGAAGTTTTGACATTCTCTTTCCATTTAGAGCCATGTTACAACAGCTCACAATTTTCCCTCCAAAAGGGCATGGAAAACACATCCCACGCTAATTGAGGCCCTGCCTAATCAGGCAAAAATCAGATCTCTTTCAGCCAAACTGTAGCTGATGGTAACCCTGGATGTATAATAAACCAAGTCAAGTTACCTCCAAAAATGAAACAGTAAGGAAATATACTTTGTTCGACTATAAATGTTTCTCATTCTGAAAATTACTCCTTCTCCCCTCTCTCTTTCTTCTCCTCCTCCTCCACTAATGAAGTGGTCAGAGCTCGCAAAGCAACAAGATCTGATGGTTATCTGATTACAGGTAATAACAAATCTAAACACAGAATGATGCCATATGCGGAGAAATGAAGTCAGTTCCACTAATCAAAACACAAAACAGCATCAAGGCATCTCTGCTAAAGAGACAATGCAGAAATGTGTAGTTTAGGTATTTGAAATATACTGGTCCCATAGATAAAATCACTCCTGCTTATTGTTATGAAGGAATTAATTAATATAATGTGTTCATTCCATCCTTTTTAACCTTTCTTTCAACAGACATTTGACCAAGAGGCTACCATACACCAAGCATTGTGGTTGGTGGCTGGGGATCAAATGGTTACAAATCCAATCCAATTCTTGCCCTTGTGAATCTTAACAGTTTGTTAGGGAAGAAAGATAATAATCAAATAATCACAGTGAAAAATTAAGTAGAAATTAGAATACGTGTCATAAGGAAAAGAGCATAGAACAGGGCACCAGGAAGGCTTTCCCAAAAACATGACCTTTGTGATCTTGAGATCTGCAGATTGAGTAGGAATTAATTAGGCAAAGTAAGTGCAGGGAGGTAAGAGCCTTTCAAGCAGACCCTGAGGGAGGGAGGAGTGTGTGTGTGTGTGTGTGTGTGTGTGTGTGTGTGTGTGTGTGTGTGTGTGTTACTTTGAGGAAGAAACCAAGAGATACAAAACTTTCGAGATTTGTTTCAGCGTATTTCAGGAGTTAGTTCATCAAAGATGGGATCCAGAGAAAGAAAGAATTCTTCTTGTGGTCTGAGAGTCTTTGACTGAGCAGTTTAGGTCCATCGACACATGTGGGCACTAAAGTCATTAGGGCTTTCCAAGAAAACTGAGGAGGAGTGGTCACGGGGACTCAAGTGTCGCAAGGCTCAGTGGGGAACATTTTGGGCACTCTTGCTTTCTCTGTCTCTCTTGTTGGTCCGCAGGGATTTTGAGTCTCATCATTTGACCACATCTTGCTTTTGTTTTGTTTTCAGGATGCTTGATCTATACCACTGGTCAACAGCAGCCTTAGCCTCTTTGCCAATGACTGCCAACAGAGCTTCTTATAACGTGTAGTTGAATTTCAATCATTTGTTGAGTGGGTGGCTACATAAAAGCATTACAACCTCTGGGAAAAAACAGATCCACGATTATGGAGGCAAACATTAACGTGAGAGTTTAGTAATTCTTGTAAGTGAATCTAGTGAGACTTGCACAATGCCTCTTCTTTTTTAATGTTTATTTATTTACTTTTTTAAAAAAATTTAATGTTTATTTCTAAGAGAAGGAGAGACAGAGTGTGAGTGGGGAAGGGGCAGAGAGAGAGAGAGGGATATACAGAATCTGAAGCAGGCTCCAGGCCTGAGCTGTCAGCACAGAGCCTGATGCGGGGCTCGAACTCACCAGCTGTGAGATCATGACCTGAGCCAAAAATCAAGAGCCAGATGCTTAATGCACTGTATCACTCAGGTGTCCCAGGCTTTAGACAATGCCTCTTAACCAACATTCTGTCTGATCTGGGATCGGCCAGAACAATCTCATCCCCACCCAGGTCTGCAGAAAGGGAGGCTTAATATTAATAAATTTGTATGTAATACTAATTTACCCAAAATGATTTGAATAGGGGAAGAAACTTAAAGAATGTCATTTTTACAATCAAAATCCTTAAACCAACAGAGAAGGAAGATAATAGGAAAAAAAAGGAAAGAGATAAAGAAGGGGCTGGCAATCAATTGCTTCCAGCATTAATGGGTTTGGATCTGAAGTTCTGGAGAAAGATGTCTACTTTAGGATGTCATTTGCTTCTGGAGAGCCTAAGAGATTCTCAGTGTTTGATCTTACATGGCCGTTCATGTCTAGGAGGTGGGTGTATTTGCCTTTTTAACTAAGAGACATGAATCCAAGGAGCAGTTCCCAGGAGTTTCACTGCAGTGCTTGTGGTGCAGGGCCCCTCCAATAAGGTTTAAGAGCATTTTTACATTGGTTTCCTCTTCAGTAGAGAAGGTCTCTGGGCTGAACATCTTGCTTCCTATGATTTATCTCTGGGTAAAATCAAATGGGCTTAATGAAAATAAGCTTGGCCTTAAAGTTCTACAACTTTAAATGTATCAGCCTGTGACTAGTGGGCGTCAAAGACAGGACAGATATCTCCATATGAATGGGCGTCCGGTGGCCAGCTCACAGGGAGATAGTCTATAAATTCCTGTTACAATGGGCTTAATAGCCAGGGGAGCTAAGAGGAAAACCTTTGACCACAGCAACTGAAGTTGCCCACAGAGTATTGCAAGCTTCCATTTTAATGTGTCAATCGTTGCTGATTTCTCTGAGGATGGGGGGTGGGAGGACCCATGAAGCTTCTGGGTGACAGACAAAGCCTTACAAAGTCCCTTAATTTCTGTTCTGACTGCAAAGTACCCCTAAAAGTAGATGAATAGGTATTACTCAAGTGGGAATCCCAGAGTCTACTGTCTTGACAGTTACCTTACAGAAAGGAAATGATTCCAGCCTAGCAGAAAATAGACAATATCCTGGGATTAAGAACATATTCATAAACACAGGGAGCAACTGAATGAAATCCATTTGCACATGTTCTAAATGACCTAAAAGTCTGCGCTCGTGTCCTTGCCCCACCTTTACAGTTTTCAAAGGGTTTGGGACTTCACAGCTAGAAGGTGCAGCAAAGATGTGCTCTGAAATCTCCCTAAGGTTTCCCTGTGAATACTTATTTAGGACATTTTTTGTACTTTCCTTTCCATGGACGGTAGGGCTTGGTTCTTTCAGACGCTCTATTTCAGCCTCTCAACGCAAACCAAATCACCATCTCGGTGCCACCAGATGCCATCTGGGTGAAGCAAGCAATCTGATCTTTTCCAATGTGTTATTTCAGAATCAGGTACTTGATTCTGGAATCAACTCAAGACTCGATGCCAATGGTCAGACATTCATTTTGGCTTTGAATTCTGGACTTGTTGGGTGTCCTGGATGTGTTAACATAGCTTGTTTAGTATATTCATCTGCTAAAAGATGAACCTTTGTTTCTCAAAACTGCTTTTATGTGGTTGCCTTGTTTAATGGGAGTACATCAGCTGCAATTAAGAAGTGGTGTTTCTTCCAAAGCAGACCCAAATCTTGAACCACTCCAAAACCATTTCTGTATAGACATTTGCTCGTTTACCTCAGCTAACTGGCAGGCCTTAGTAAGGGCTACACTTGTGGCAACTTGTGCATATTTCATGTCTCAGGGAGGGTTGGATTTGAACAAGCCTTAGTGGGTTCTGATTTTATATCCAGCTTGATAGCTTTCTTGTTTGGTTCTCAAACAGGATTCATCCATACATAATTCACAATCTAGGATGTCTAAAGGGGTTTCAAGAAGGCCAGAGGAAGCCAAGAAAAGCTCCCAAATAAGTTCACAGCAGTCATGAGATTCTCTCTCCTCTGGGAGGAGAAGGACAGGTTTTAGGATGTTTCAGCAATGGATAGAAATGTGTGCAGGTAAAAGCTAAAGGATTTCAAAAGAAGTCATTCTAGAAACAGAAAAATGTCCTGTGCATTCAGTCAAAAGGACGGTCTGAATGGTGTGAGGGATCATGGGGTTAAGTGGAGATCTTAAGACTACGTCAGCACGGCCCTCTGTTGACCTTGAACTGCTGCCACTGTGTGCAAACAAGGAGGGTAGGTTTTTGTAATGAAACAAATGTGAAGATTTAATCACCAATGGGTCTCTGATGTCCATGTTCTTGTTAAGTTAGAATTCGCATAACTTGTGTCAATGTACAAATAGATTTATGATTATTGGAGAATCCTTTAAGTTGTAAAAGCCATTCTTCAGGAAGTCGGTGTAATACAAGAGCTCAGGAGTGTCAGTTTTCATTAGCTTATAGGAAAGAACAGCTGGTCCAAAAAAAGTTTGGAATCCAATGTCTCCAATATCCTTTGGGACCAAGAAATCCTCTAAGCTATCTTTTGTTAATTGGCCACGAAAGTCAGGAACAGGTTCCCATCTAAGAGGAAAGAGACTCTTAATTTTTAGTTCATGCCATGGCCAAGAAAATGCACTTGGCTTCTGGTAAAATTGGGAGTTTATCCTTAGAGACTCTGTGTCCCTATACACTGATAATGTCAGCAAGTGGAAGAAATCAATTCTGCAAAACTCTCGATCTTGAGAACAAGCAGAAGATCATATATTGTATAAAAGTGGAGTCCTCCGGAAACTGGATGTCTCTAACGGTTCAGGTATAGTTTTGTATTTTCAGGAAGTAAGAGGATGCTTCCATGAACTCTTGGGCACAACGTTCTATGTGCATTGCTGATTTTCCCAAGTGAATGCCAAGAGGTACAGGGAGTCCAGGAGAAAGGATATACTAAAGAATGCTGAGCATAGTTCCATAGCTGTAAAGTATGCAGCAGTCTCAGGGATTGAGGATAGGATAATGTTAGAGATAACAGAGAAGTAGAGAAGTAAAATCTCCCTTATAGCCCTTAAATCTTGTGCAAAGTGGTATCCACACCGATGTGTCTTTGCGACAGACAGGAGTATTACAAGGGCTAGTATGAGAATAATAAGCCCTTGCTGCAGTCACATGGATATAATGGGCTATAGTCCTTCAATAGATTCCTTTTTTTCCCCCAGTGGCTATTGGGCATTTTCAGCAAGAATATAGCTAGACTTATTGAGATATTTACAAGTTCAGCCTCTTTTATGTGTCTCACATCTGAACCATCTTTAGTCAAGAGGCTATTAAGGACACATTCAAAGTCTGGGGTGTCCAGACAAGAGGCATCGGGGAGTGGTAATCAATTTGCACCATTATCAGGTTATAAGCCAGAGATTCTTCAGCCTCTAAGAGTTCTAGAAATACTCCATCTGGTCCACAGGTCATAATAGCACACCGTTTGCAAAGTAAATCTCATCAAACAGATTTAGCACTGGGCTTCTGTTTACTCCATCATCCTGAAGGGTGATATTGACCCATTACTATGGCCACTGCTCCTGCCAGCCCTCGCCAACAGAGGAGGGCCTCCACCAAGCTTCTTAGTGATGTTGGTGCCCCAAGTGCCAGTGAGTGATTAATACCCTTGGTGAATGTTGTGTCCTCTGGGCCTTCTCGAGGTCTTCTGGCCTTACCTGAAATATCCATAAATGCTATCTACTTCCCCTCAGCCTCTTTATTTCTTCCTCTCCCACCTTCCAGAGTAACTCAAGCATTTACCCTTCATTGAGGACAGACCATCCCTTTTTTCCAGAATTCTCAGAGATACTCCAGCAACAAAAACTCCCATTACCTGGGTTTCTTGCCAGAATGTTAAACTCCAAGGCCTGAGAAAGTGCCCATAAGCTACTGAATTCTTGCTCGTCCAATTTTACATTCCAAACCCTTTGATCAAACAACTTCAAAATCCAACCCTAGGCACGCGACCCCAGCTTCAGCCAACTCACACCAACTAAGCTAATTCTTACAGCATCTTGAGGATAAAGTCTCCTTCCTCCCTTATCAGGCCTGATATGTCTCTAGCTAGGTCATGTTGGGATCTGCCTTTGCTACTGGCCTAGCACTGACTTAAAATATAGTGTATTAATAGGAAATCTGAGGTACAGGAAGGCCAACAGATCAGGAAATGATGGCCATTGAAAAGATAGTTTAATACTCACAGTTCCCAAGAGGAGAGGGCATGTCATGCCACAGAAGTGCCACACAGGGAAGCCCTGTGATTTGTCAGGAGGCAGAGGGAGATGGGGAACGGGACGCCAGAGCTTTCACTGTGATTTCTACAGGAAAGAACAGGCTAAACATGGTAAGCAAGCTTAGTGTCTGGTTTGAGTAATTTCAGTGGTATCTGGGGCATGAGGTTGTCCCTAGTTGTTCTGTACCTGGGCCTGGAGTGATTAGGGCAGATAGACAATGGCCTTGAGTGTGAGTGTAGACTCTGGATTAGTTGGTTTGTATCAGAAAAGGATTTTTCCTAAGGGTAGGGAGGGAGATGAGGGAGGCAGGAGGCCAAGGCAAGGTGACTCAGGTGTATTAACAGGTTGTCCATTATAAGGCGTAACCAGCATATGCATATAGAACAGATATTCAAGCATCAAGTTTACAGAAGCTAGAAGCATGGTCAGTACAGGCACCTAGGAGAAGAGGCAGGGATAGCTCCTGACAGGTATCTGTTTCCTTGCAGGGGAAAACTTTCTGCAGCATCTTCAAGCACATCTTGACAGGGACAGACGGGCCCTATCTATAGTACCAAAATCTTCAGAGACATTCAGCCAGATAACCCCACCCATATTTCAAGGCCTCCCATTTTCCCAATCCTGTACATGACCCTAGTATTACAGACCTATAATGGCTGAGCATTCAAACATCTCTGAAGCTCAGGACTCTAACCATAAAAGTATTGAGTCATCTGTTTTTCCGCTACAGAAGACATGGCTTCCTTGTAAGCCACCGCAGAGTGCTCCCTGGCCCTCACAAAGTAACAAGTCTTTACTGCTAGTCAACAGCCTTTGGTTCTTCATTATCCCTCATCAGGATATATCTGTCCAGGTTGGCCTCAACCAACTGATTCCGCATGGTCACTCCCCCCACCCTCCCCATGTCTCTCAGTTCATGAGTCATGGAGCACTGTAATGCGACTACTTCCTAGTTCCAGGGATAACCCAGGCCCCACACACCGCTCAGCATATTGTGTTCTTCACCACCGTGTGGTGAATCAGTCCAAAATCTCTGTCTTCCTGCCAAGTGTTTGGACCATTCTTGGTACCACTGGTTTTACTTTGCCAAGAATCAGCCTCCAAGATGAGATGAGATACACAGGAAACACACTGAAGGAGGAGAGAGGAGAAAGCAAGGAAATAATTCAGGTCACAGTGCGAGTCTCACACTTGCATAAAGAAAGAGGGAATGAGGAAGCACAGAATAAAAGGAGTGTTGGGTTCCGGGGGTGAGAAAAGTGGGTGATGGACATTGAGGAGGGCACTTGTTGGGATGAGTACTGGATGTTGTTGTATGTAAGTGATGAATCATGGGAATCTACTCCTGAAGCCAAGACTACACTGTATGTGAGCTAACTTGACAATATAAAAAAAAAAAAAAGAAGGAGTTTTGGACTGAAGGACAATTCAAGAAATGTTCAGTCAAGTCCTCAAGTGAAAGTCACCCTCAGGATGAGCCCTGCCTCTTCAGAATGAGACTCTTAGTATTCCCGCCCCACTGCCTCACAGACTGGGAGCAGCCAACAGAAGCACAGCCCCAAGGGGAATGTGACAGAGGATCCAAAAGGTATCAGCTGGGGCCATCCTTCAGAGAGACATTCTCGCCTTCTCTCAAATGCAGCAATATAACTTTCAACTTCACTGACTGATCCAAATTCAAATTAACCTGTACAAAACAGAAATGTAAAGTGATTCTTGACTGTATTGTATAAGGGTACATTTCTATTTAATTGTATTTATGATTCTTTAAAAAAAATCCCTCTTTGGGGATTACTACCATATCTGCACACGTAGCTAAATGGTATTATTTCTTATGTTTCCATCTAAGATATCCTCAGACATCCCATCATCCCAAAACCTTCATTTGGAAAGAGTAGGCAGTTTACAAATCCTGTGAGCTACAGGACTATGAAGTTTCACCCATTCATTCATTCATTCATTCATTCTTCCATGTTTTCATCAATTCAATGCCACTATTATTCATCCTCTATGTACCAGGCACTCTGAAACTCTGCAAGCCCATAAAGCTGATAGCATGCAATTACTGAAAACACACAATGAGCAACTACTTCCTAGAGTCGTCTCCCCATCCACGGGTTACCACTGATAGGACTATATGCTCTACAAATTATGTAAGCTCTCCTATCCTAACAAGCATATCAGACACAATCAGAAAGAAACAATTTCCAGCTGTTTTTCCCACAAAGCATACATATGTAGATTTTGCCATCAGACTCCTAACTACATGAATGAAAACCTACATTTTCCTCAGGAAAGATTTTCTAAACCACTTACTGAGTCAACTTTGGATGCAGTCACAGCATATTGCGAACCAAGGAGAGAAGTTTCGTATCAGAATAACCTTAGGGCAAGTAGAAAGGTAAAAAAATATTTCTGAAATTATCCAATGGCTATTCAAAGAAGCTGGCTACAATTAAACCTTGCCTCCAACAGGGCCATGCTGAAAATCACAGAACATTTAGATACCATATTAGTTTAACAGACCTGCAAGGTAGTTGATGTTTTGACATTAATTGAAAAGAACGCTGTATTTGCTAGAGTTGGAATTTCTGAGACTGTCAATGCACTTACTGAAAATTCATTTGAGAATTCCCTTCTGATGTCTGTTTAACCTGAGTTTCAAACCCCCAGGAAAACCATGATCTCTTCATCTATATCTTACACAGCAGGAGGCAAGACACTTAATAAACTGAACAAACTTTAGAAAGATGGAAGTCTTAAATTTGAATTCAACCCATGGCTTACTTGCTACGGACGCTCTTTTTCCTGGAGAAACCTCAGGCTGTTACAAATGAGAAGCAGAGGTGGTGGCCTACCCCATCACATACAAATGTTTCCTGTCTGTTTGAGGGCAGCAGTTGTGATTGAGTTGTTTCTCCTAAGGCGGACCAAGAAGAGTATCTCTCCATAAAAACAATCAGATGTAAGGTAATGACAGGTCAGAGTGATTGATGACAATAACAACAAAAGAAGGGTACCAATCAGCAGAAGAAACAATTCATATAAAATAAATGAGTGATCCCAAAGGGCTTTAACTTTTTAAGGAGAGGGATTTTTTTTAATGTTTATTTATTTTGGGGGGGGGGTAGGCAGAACGTGAGGGGGAGGGGCAGAGGGAGAGGGAGACACAGAATCTGAAGCAGGCTCCAGGCTCTGAGCTGTCAGCCCAGAGCCCGACAAGGGGCTCAAACTCACAAACCATGAGATCATAACCTGAGCCAAAGTCAGAGGCTTAACTGACAGAGCCACCCAAGCGCCCCCAGGAAAGGGATTTTTAAATCTAGGGGTCGTCAGGAGACAAGGTCATCAATGGTAACTCATGATCATTACTGTCACAACCCTCCCCCCCCAAAAACTGTTACACAGATGAGTTGGTTCATGCATGCATTCATTCATTCATTCATTCATTCACTCATTGTGTTCTTGGATGTGTAGCTCATGAAGGATGGTATTCTTGAATGACTGTCACTTTTTAATACAGAGAAGGCAATGGGTTTGTAGCTCTCCTTCAAGTGTAAGAATATAGGCAGAGGCTGAAAGAAGTCTTTAAAACAATGGGACTGAAATGAGCCTATTTTGCTTCCCATAGCTCTATTGACAAAATGAATTTGTTTTGTGATTTCAGGTCAGATATTTTGGCTTTACAAAATTACAGTAGAATGGAAATGCTTACCAAGAATTTTATTGAGCCACTGGTCTACAAATAACCCATAGAATTTGGTATCTGTAAGCAATGTGTGGACATGAACATTTAAAGCCCCAACTCTGCTGTATAAGGGCTATAAAACTGTCCTTCATTCTATACTGTCAAGGTCAAAAGAATAAAACAAATCCAAATAATTTTTTTCTAAGATCCATATGCACCAAGAAATTCTAAAAATCTCTGGGGGTAAAAAGAACTCTTTCTAGTCTGGCTTTGTATTTCCTCTCTGTTCCTAACTGTTCAGAAACATACCCAAGCGATTCAATATCATCACAGGCTACTCACCTCCACATTTCTCGCTTTCAAATAGTTTATACTGTGAAATCACAAAGGCACTTATTGTCATTCTCAAAAGACAGAATCACTCTCCTATGACATCAAAAGCATTTGAATAGTTCCTCTAGTTACGGAGAAGGTTAAAGCTAAAATGTTGAAGCCGTTGCATTATTATTTTGAAATGAAATGGCAAACCACATCAGACAGTTCAACTGGCACAGAGCTGCGCATGCTTGGAAAACTGGAGACACACGCTTAGACTGTGCTCAGCATCTCTTACATTTGATGCATGTTTATTCTCCATGTGCAAGCCTCCATATGTTCTAGTTTTCCATTAAGAAACAATAGGGGGGTCCTTCTGAAGCTAATTTAGCACCTGTGAATTCCCATAGGCTGTAACCAGGGACAGTAATCCGTTTGAGTAAGTGACTGCCTTAAATTTCAAACGTACTACGTTCAACTATTTTCATGAGGTGTTCATTTTTAATTTTAGTGATTATGTGCAGTGGACAGAAGTACAGTGGCTAATAGGCATACAATTTTAACTTTCTGATAACAGAAGTATGAAAAGTTCCTCAACTTTGACATCAGCGTGACTCTTTGAAATCCTGACATCATCACAAGTACCGAATAACCAAGCAATACTTAGGTTAAAGATAAAAAGATCTCGTATCATAGACTTCTTCACAGGTCCTTCAGACCTTGAGTGTTTTGTATGCATGGATTACACATAAAATACTCCCTTTTTCTGGATTCATCTTCCAGTTATGTAAGAGCTGCACTATTTTCCTCAAGCTTTTAGCAGATTCCAGCAACAGCCTTCTAGAATAAACTCCCAAGTAAGGCAGGCCACTGTGATTCTCTTTTTCTGAAGATGTGGGTTCCCTCTTGAGTACCATGAAACCATATCGATTTTTCTCCAGGTAATTCAGCACTGAGCCAGACTGTGTTGGCTGCTATGGAGAAACTTTCTCTTAAAGAATTTACACAATTGCAATAAAATACTAACATTTCCAACAACACTACAACCTTCCAAGGGAGCACTCATTGGTTTAGGATCTCTTTATGAAATCAGACTAAAAGAATAACGATCTGTCTGAGGCGGGGCTATAACATTGTTTCTTGGCCTTTTTAACCCACCGCCCCCTCTGCAAAACAAATAATCAATCCATACCTGGCTTTGCAATTAATTCATTCAGACTTGGAAATGAATTAGAACTTTGGGATGTGAGCACATGCATTCTTCACCTGTACACATTCCCTTCCCATAGTGCCCACTTCTCCTTCTACCTCCCCTTATGAATCATTTTCCCAGAAAGACAAAACTAGAGAGAAATCTGCACGCTACAACAGAGGGGGTTTACTATCAACATAACATAAGCTAACAATAGATGTCCCCACAATGACTAATAAAACCACAAAATAGAGACTCATGAGAAAGTATTAAAGAACATTCTAGATAAGGTACAGTCCTGATCTTTTAGGGTAAACCACATACAGCTAATCTTCTGAGAAAATTCCTTCCCCAGATCTTGGCAAGACTTACTTCTTCCCTCCCACTAGTTCCCTGTGCAAATGTCGCATCATCAGAGGACTTCCCTGAATAAAGCAGCAAATGTAATACTTTTCCTATCCACATCACTCACGGTGCCTGGGTTTTTCCTCCTAGCACTGACTATTGTCTAATTTTATATTATGTACTTACTTGCTTTCTGATTATTTCTCTCTCCCACTAGAATGCAGGCTGCATGAGGGCTTGGTCTGTTACTTTCATCTGTGTTCCTGAGCCCCTGGACCCGCGGTACTTGGTAGGCACTCAATACATGTGTATTAAAGGAGTAAATGAATACATGTGTCCTGAATTCCAGATGTCAAATCACTCATATATAATTAGTGCAATCCACCAAGGGGGGAAACAGGATGATGCACTTCACCCCAATGCTTACAACAGTGCTATCAACACTGGAAAGAGCCCAAACGTCCATCTAATGATGAATGATAAAGCAAATGTGGGATACACACACACACACACACACACACACACACACACACACACACACACTGGAATACTATTAGGCGATCAAAAAGAATGAAATCTTGCCATTTGCAACAACATGGATGGAACTAGAGTATATTATGCTAAGCAAAATAAGTCAGAGAAAGACAAATGTATGATTTCACTCATATGTGGAATTGAAGAAACAAAACAGATGAACACAGGGGAAGGGAAGGAAAAATAAAATCAAAACAGAGAGGGAGGAAAACCATAGAGACTCTTAAATACAGAGAACAAACTGAGGGTTGCTGGAGGGGTATTGGGTGGTGGGATGGGCTAAATGGGTGATGGGCATTATAAGGAGGGCACTTGTTGGGATGAGTACTGGATGTTATATGGAAGTGATGAATCACTAGGTTCTATTCCTGAAACCAATACTACACTGTATGTTAGTTAATTAGCTTCAATTTAAGTAAACAAATTTAAAATTTTTTAAAAAAGGAAAAAAAAAGTCCTAACAGAAAAAAAAAATATGATCACAAGGTTTATGTCTCAAAACCTAGAGAAATAAATAAAATTAAATTTTGCAGCTTCTAAAACATACATAGATATGTTATTATATCTTCCCCCAAGCATGGAAATCCATAGTCTCCAAACCGCTATTATTTTTAGATTACATAATTATTTTAGAAATAATACCTAAAACATATGAATAAGCTGTGTGCAACCATGAAGCCCTCAAGAACTTAAAGAGCTTCTACCTTAAAGTTTGCATCTGAGCCTGTTTATCACATTGATTATTCTGTTGATGGCAGGCTTTTAGGGAAGGAACGTAGGAGTCTGGGAATGATACCTGCTCATGCCAGGGAATAAGTTGTGCAATCCCCAGCAGTCTATGGCCCAACGGTAAAGGCCCTGGAGGCCTTCTCTGTAGCAAACTTGCAGAGCCTTTCTGGAAGCTTACAAGGATGAGTTCCAGTGATAAATCTCTCCTGGCTAATCCGAACCTGACCATCAGAAGGTACGCTCCCTGACAGGGTCCCCTGAATAGCATCCCCCAGAGTTCTCCAGGACCTGGAGTCTATTTCATGGCTCCTTGTATGAGCACTTCCAGATTTTATCATTGGGTGGTAACATGATGGGGACAGATATGGACAGAAGCTCTTGTACCTTTTATTTACAATCTTCTCTGCAAAACACAAAATGCCAGTACACTTCGTATTCTCCTTGTACATGTCACTGTTACACAGACTCTCAGGATCACTGAGGAAATCAGATCATTAGCGGTAAGTATAGATTATCTCTCAGTCTCTGGTTTGATGCGTCATAAAAGGGTTATATTTTTATAGTGTTATTAGAATATTCCAAAAGATGCATCTTATCAGAGCCTCTATGAAGAACTTTCTTTCCTCCCAATTTATGTCTCATACTAAACACTCAATTTCAGCACAGTCCTACAATTGCGCTGTCTTACGGTTATTCTCGTCCTAATTTTTCTTCATCAATCGGTCAGGTTAACCTTTACTGAGAGTCTTATCTCATCTGGATTGCTCTCCCATCATTCCCCAAGTGCTGTCTTCTCTAATATCTCCACTTTTATCACCTAATTTTATTATTTGGTGTTAAATGTAACCCTGCCTGCCAAAACCTGGTAAGCCGTCACTTTGATGACTGCCTCTTGCACCACACCTCAAGCAAAGCAGGGCCGTGGAGCCCCGCTCAAGATAGTCTTGGGCCTTATTTACAGACCTCACATTCTAAACACAGACCACTCACCCTTTCACTCCCTGCATGGGCACTAATAGAATGGGGGGCACTTGAACCTTTAACTGCTAAAACTCAAGGAGCTCAAATCCTCAACTTCCCAGAGCAAATTCTTGAGAAAATGAGCCACTGACTAACTTTTTTTATGAAGGAGAGGGAGCGTGGTGCAAAACAAGGAGTGTAGATAATACAACTGGAAGGCTTTCACCTAGGAATAACCTGCTTCCATTGTTTAATTAAAAATATACATTTGTACATGCTCTACATAAATGATACGGCTATCCAGGCACAATCACATCTTAATTATACTGCAGAATCACCTGGGATTCCTACAGGCAAAATGAATGCATTTTCATCTTTCCGGTACTGCATAGGCAAAATTGGCTTCTTGCTTTAAAATATCCCCTCCCATTCTTTGTTACCTTAGCAGAGAAAGCCAGGCCTGCCTGCTATATAAACATACATCCTCGTTTCCAAGTCTCTTGTCTTACGGTACAGAAGAGCATTATTAATGAAATAAAGCACCATTCACACAAAGGCGGCAAAGGAACAAGCATGTAGCAAATGATTCCTGACAAATAGACAAATAATTAATGACTGATTACCAACAAGGTACAATTATCTGCAGCGGTGTAATGATTACAAGTCATGCTGGTGAGCAAGTTTTTTTTTTTTCTTTCTTGACCCCTGGGAAAGTACACAAAGGCGTGTGAAACACAAAACAAAAGCATATTTAACATGATTTCCCTCCATCTGCCCATCACGGCATTTCCCACTGTCACGCCTTGTCGGTGCTCAGGGGAACAGCTTCATGGAAGCAATGCAAGGTTTCTAAATAATACATCAAAACTGGGCTCATCATTTACCTTCATCATTATTTCTCTATGTCACCAAGCCGGAATTCTATTTTCATGTTCATTTCAAATTTCCATAGTCGTCCTGGGCTGCAAGGTGCAGGGGAATAAAGAACCCTTTGAGAGAGTGTGAATGTCATGTGGAAAGAATTGTTTGGGATCAACGGGCAAACAAAGAACTGCGGTGAAAATTGCAGGTGGAGAGAAAGATGCTCATTACCCCCTGACACAAAAATGTATGTCTTTCCTGTCTGTGCACCCGCGTGGTCCACAGGGACCTGGAGATCATCAGTTGAGCCTGACACTGTGTTCTGTCATAGCTGCAGAGAAACGGCTGTTATAAGGAAACCACACACGGAATGGCATCTGATAGATGGAAATGAAAAATCCCGTGAAAGTACCACTGGAGAGCCACCCCATCGGTTATGGCATCGCGTGTAATTTGCATCCCAAACCCTGGATTAGTCAGTATTTTACAACAGTTATTTTTAACTGTGTCATGAAATATTTACTTGACAAAAAAAAAAAAAAAGCATTTGACTATCTTTGGAACAAAGACCTTGAAAAATCGTTGAAATCACGCTGTTCTTCTTATATATGGTATTTTTAAAAGAAAAGTGATAGCATCAGGAAATTGAGACTCTAGTGAAATGCTCAAAATAATAATTTTCGTTCTTTATAACATATGAAATACTTTCGAGTAACTGTGCTCCCATCAGGAAATCTGGAGTATAATCAAAGTAATGATTTATTTTCCAAAAAGATTTACTTCAGCCCTCTTTAATGCCAAACTTGTTTTCTGCAAAATGAGCTTAAGTAACATTTATCAGTATTAATCCTCACTAGGATGTAGGGAAGAGAAAATGAGAAAAATCTGCCACTATTTGGCAAGACTAATATTTTGGTAATAGTTCCTTTTTAATTTTTTTTTAACGTTTATTCATTTTTCAGAGAGACAGCGCAAGCCGGGGAGGGGCAGAGAGAGAGAGAGGGACACAGAATCCGAAGCAGGCTCCGGGCTCTGAGCCGTCAGCGTAGACCCTGACGTGGGGCTTGAACCCACGAACCCTGAGATCATGACCTGAGCCGAAGTCGGATGCTTAACCGACTGAGCCACCCAGGCGCCCCGATAATAGTCCCTTTTTGCTTTTCTTAGAAAACATCACAGAGTCTGGCTTAGGTGGCTGCATAATTTCAACAATTAATTTCAACCAACATTAACTGAAAAGAGTACAAAATCCCTCAATAACAAAATTATAGTAAGAACTAAGCAGGAGTCATTTGAGAATTTCTATATTTTTAAGCTGCTTCTCCCATTAGAACATTTTACTCCCTGTAACTTCTAAACCAGAAACGACACCCTAGAAAACTCTTTGAAAAAGTAAAAGAATTTTGCTAGTCTAAGTAAATACCTGTTTTGGTGGCTTTCACCCTCTTGTCCTCTCAAATTCTTAGTGTCTTTGATGCTTAGGGTCCTTTACAAAAACGTTGGTCCCAACCCACCCAAACCACCAGCACTTCTGTTCCTCCATAGCCATTCAAATGTCTAGCTTTGATGGCTCTCAGAGTTACGTTCATAACCTAACAAAAAAATCTAAAGAGGCAAACAGGCAATCCAAATTTAAATAACAGACTACTCCATTTGAATTTACTATTTCAACTTAAAGGAATATTGGTAGATCATTACTTTCTATGATGATCAGATATTTTAATGCTATTATTATGCATTGGACTGTAATTCCCTTAGAGGAGATCAGGTCTCACAAAGGTACAAAGGAAATTCATGTATGATTTCATTAACTTAATGCAAAACTACATTATACATGCCTGATTCTAAAGTCTGTAAGAACCTTAAAGGGTAAATCCATATATTAAGATTCTTTTGGTGGGGGGTACCTGGGTGGCTCAGTTGGGTGAGCATCTGACTCTTGATTTCAGGTCAGGTCATGATCCCTGGGTTGTGGATCAAGCCTCACATCAGGCTATGTGCTGAGTGTGGAGCCTGCTTGGGATTCTCTCTCTCTCCCTCTCTCTCCTTCTGCCTCTCTCTCTCTCTCTCTCTCTCTCTCAAAAAAAAAAATTCTTTTCAACTTCCCCCCAGATTCTGAAGTCATAATAGGAAATCCTAGCACCTTAAGGAAAACATGTCACAAATATTTCCTGAATTGATTTATGTTTGATATTTAGATCTTAGGTGGGTCAAAGATGGAGTAAGACAGCCTAGGTTTAAAACCTGCTATCAGTTACACTGTGTATAGTCTGGAAAACTCTCTCACCCTCTGTACCGGAGTTTAGTCTTCTTAGATGGTGGGATAATAGCATGATATCATGAGTAAACTTCACAGGGAGAAAGGTCTGATCAACAAATGTGGCCTGTGGTTACTGTTCTATATTAAACATGGACTTTTATTTTAAATAAGATATTATTATGTCTAGCTGTTAATATTCTGCATAAATTTACTTCCAGGTTTTCTTGCTCTGACATTTTCCTTTAAAAACAAAAATCTCTAAACAAATCAAAACCACAATGAGATACCACCTGACACCTGTCAGAATGGCTGAAACTAACAACTCAGGCAACAACAGATGTTGGCGAGGATGCGGAGAAAGAGGATCTCTTTTGCATTGTTGGCGGTATACAAGCTGGTGCAGCCACTCTGGAAAACAGTATGGAGGTTCCCCAAAAAACTAAAAATAGAAGTACACTACAACCCAGCAATCACACTACTAGGCATTTATCCACGGGATACAGGTGTGCTGTTTCGAAGGGACACATGCACCCCAATGGTTATAGCAGCACTATCGACAATAGCGAAAGAATGGAAAGAGCCCAAATGTCCATCGATGGATGAATGGATAAAGAAGATGTGAGATATACACATACAATGGAGTATTACTCGGCAATCAAAAAGAATGAAATCTTGCCATTTGCAACTACATGGATGGAACTGGAGGGTATTTATGCTAAGTGAAATCAGTCAGTCAGAGAAAGACAAAAATCATATGACTTCACTCAGATGAGGACTTTAAGAGACAAAACAGATGAACATAAGGGAAGGGAAACAAAAATAATACAAAAACAGGGAGGGGGACAAAACAGAAGAGACTCATAAATATGGAGAACAAACAGAGGGTTACTGGAGGAGGTGTGGGAGGGGGGGTGGGCTAAATGGGTAAGGGGCACTAAGGAATCTACTCCTGAAATCACTGTTGCACTATATGCTAACTAATTTGGATGTAAATGTAAAAAAATAAAAAATAAAACAAGTTAAAAAAATCTCTCTGCTATATCTTATACAAGATGCCTTATCTTATATAATAAAGACAAATACTGAACATCACAAAAAATATGACAAATGTTTTATAGGCTTCAAATTTCATAATGAAAATAATTAAACAGTATTTGAAGCAGTATTAGGTTAGCATAATTTCCCCCTATTGAGAACATACTAAGTTTTCTGTGAAACACTGCATCAATCTAGATAAATAATAAATGTAGAAAGTAGACACTGTATTTTCAGTATCTATTCAATGTCTTGGCTAAAGCCACATAACTAGTTAGCTCTAGATCCAGTATTAAAACCCAAGCAATCTGACCCTAAGTGTCCCATTGTTAACATTATCCTTCTTAGTTACTTCTATTGGCTGTGGTGTCTTAGATACTGCTGTGCTGAAGATGTCCTGTTGTAGATTAACTATAAACCCACCCGGTCCAAGTAACTGCAAAGCAAATTAGAGAATCTTTAGAACATTCGATATAATGAAACATCATTCCCAGAAAAATGCAACTTTTCTGATAAGACTTGCATTAAAATTCTGAAAAGCTTTCAATTATCCAAACTCTTTGGATAATTTTAAACTCAAAAATAAATTTGCACATACAGTAACATAAACATATCATTATAACTTGATGTTAAGAAACAACCTTGAGGAAGAAAATAGTTGCTGGTATCAGAAAAAAAAATCAAATTTAAAACCTAATAATTGTCATAAGGAGTACTAATAGTTGTGTTAGGAAATATTTCTCTTCTAATTCCTTAAAGAAAAAAAAAATGGAAATGTCAGAAAGCTAGTTAACTTTGATTAGGGGGAAAATCTTTTGTAGCCATGAAAATACAAAATCACTATGTCAGCAGCCCCAAATGTGGAGGATTTTCATCCCCTGAATTGGTTCTCTGGTAATCCAAGGCAGACAGATCAACTCATTTTACTGTCATATCAAAATTAAAAATTTAAACTCAGTCGGAAAAGAAAACTCAAAGTTATACTTCCTCTGGAAATATCATTTAGGCCCCTTCACATACACATTGCATTTCAGGTGAGCACAGATTTCTCACTGGTGTTGGAATGACCTGATGTGATACAACAGTTATTATAAAAAGAGAATGGCAGAGGGTATACACCAGAGAGCCTCCAGAATCCTTGTGTTTGTTTTTTTTTTTTCAATTGTCATTTTTACTTCAAAGTAAACTATGGTTTTTAACAACAATATTGTGAAATAAAGAGACAAAATGAAATGCTAGAGCTTGGTCTGATTCCCCACAGAAGAAGACGGAATATCCACACATTGTGCAGATGCCCTTTTATATATTCAACTGTCAATATCTATGTACACAAGAAAAATATTGTTCTACCAAAATGCCTTGAAAAGATGTGAGACTGCCTTTAGCATCAATTCTAAAGGACTGTGGTCTTTTCATAGGCTCATTCTTACTCAGATACAGCATGGCCAGCAGATTAGTAGGTAACTGCCATTGCAAAGGTCATTTGGGGAGTGATGTCAGCAAGACAGCAAGAGAAGGGGACGGCGGCCTTTGTCCCCTACAAAAAATAACAATGAGACAAATATCCACAAAGGAAAACGGCTCTACGATGGTTCAAGTGTCCAATTAGGAATCTGTAGCAATACAGGTGTAGCAAAAAATGGAGAATGATTACACACAAATCTTGCTGTATATTTGTAGATATAAACATCATGCTGTACACCTTAAATACACGTAATATTCACTTGTCAACTGTACCTCGATAAAACTGGAGGGGCGCCTGGGTGGCGCAGTCGGTTAAGCGTCCGACTTCAGCCAGGTCACGATCTCGCGGTCCGTGAGTTCGAGCCCCGCGTCGGGCTCTGGGCTGATGGCTCGGAGCCTGGAGCCTGTTTCCGATTCTGTGTCTCCCTCTCTCTCTGCCCCTCCCCCGTTCATGCTCTGTCTCTCTCTGTCCCAAAAATAAATAAACGTTGAAAGAAGAATTAAAAAAAAAAAAAAGAAAGGTACTTACTGGCCTCTATCCTGAGCCTCAAGCCTGGGTCAAGAGAACATTTAAAAAACTACATTACACTTGGTTTAATGAATTCAACAACAGGCAGTCTAGTTAATTGTGTGGTCCATAAGAATATTAGAAATTCTTTTTTTTAAATGGGGGGAATAAAGGGATTCTAGCATCCAGCCTATCGGTTCCCTCACTTAAGCAACTCACGTCAAATGTGGCAAAGTAAGTTCCCACCGCTTCCCAAAACTCGTATGTGCTGACGAGCTATGCAAGCCATTGGATTGCCTTTATGTTTTGCTCAAGGTGTCATTAGACACATGGTAAAAACTTACATTTAATCAAAACTCTGAAATGCACATTTTACAATATAAGAAAATTCAGCCATCCTGGCAGAAATAATCATGTTTTTTATTGCCTTCCATGGGTCCAATGCTATGCCGGGCACCTTACAAACATCCAATCTAATCCATTACTGTCTCTCCTTCATAGAGGAGGAGCCAGCACTCGAGATGGCAGGCAGCAGAGTCGCTGTTCCTCGGCCACCAAGAATCAGAACTGGTTTTCAAAACTGAGTGTATCTGCCTCCGAGGTAACACACTTGAATTACGCCCAATTCTCTCAGCTCCACTTAATCACCTCAGTATACTTGCCTGAGGAGATGGGCACCCGAATGGGTCCACAGAGAAAGGTGTTTGTTTGCTGGTTTGTTTGTTTCTGCTTTCACTATTTCCAGCAAAAATCCCTTGAAGATTTTAAAGCAGTTAGTCATCATTATACAGACAAATCAATTTGATCCCAAAGAGATAATAAAGATGCAGTGTCTCCCTACAGTAATAAATCAGTTCAGGACAAAATTTACATCAGAGTTTTCACTTGGGGAAAATAGGTCTTGGATGTGTATGTCAGAGACCCTGGACACAACCCAGATGGACGAGGCTGCTCTTCTGAAGTGGACGGATAAGCAATATGCCATTCAACCTTCCCAGCTCCCTGGAGACTAAGGGCTGGAAGTGAAGCACTTGGCTCTCGGGTGTCTGTGTACATAATGACCAGCAGGCCTCCCTGGGCGCAGAACCCCTGTTCCGTTCACTAAGCTGGGGTGCTTTCAGAAATATGAAATTTTTTCTAATACTAGCAATGCCTAATTATTCCACATTTGAGTTTCAACTGAATAGAACTGTAGATTAAGAAAGGTAATGTTAAGGGCGCCTGGGTGGCTTAGTTGGTTAAGCATCCAACTTTGGCTCAGGTCATGATCTCACAGTTGGTGGGTTCAAGCCCTGCATCGGGACCTGTGCTGACAGCTCAGCGCTTGGGGCATGCTTCAGATTCTGTGTCTCCCTCTCTCTCTGCCTCTCTCATGCTCATGCTCTCTCTCTCTCTCTCTCTCTCTCTCTGTCACTGTCTCTCAAATATAAACAAACATTAAAAATTTTATTTTCATTAAAGGTAATTAAAAAAATCTTTTAATGTTTATTTATTTTTGAGAGAGAGAAACAGAGCAAGAGCAGGGGAGGGGCAGAAAGAGGGGGAGACACAGAATCCGAAGCAGGCTCCAGGCTCTGAGCTGAAGAAAGGTAATTTTAGAGTCACACGCCCTTCTGGCAGTTGAGTGTGCCAACAAGATGCCCTCCAGAGGACAGAGGAAGATGCCCACCCCCGACCCAGTTCCTCCAAGGTCATCCAAGATCACCAGGCTAGACTACTCTCCAGACAGCTGAGCTGTGTCATTACACCCACCACACGGGGAAGACGTTCGACCAATGTAACAGTTGCACACCCAATGGGTTTGGCCAACCTCGTTCATTCCAGGCACCTTTGGCTGTGAAGGTGCATACCCTCAAGATGTGGTGAATTTAAATATCCAAGACATCAAGAAGGATGAGTGTGAGAAGGATGGGGTGCTGAGGTGGAATGGAGAGGGTGGGAAAACAAAATGGAATCTTATGTTTTTTATACTTCTCAAGACAAGTAAGCAGTATGAAGGCTTACCTATCAGAGGAATACCAGAATCTGTGCACCTTTTATGTGCTAATATTTGTAAATACAAACCTACATAAATTTTAACTTATTTTCCTCATAAATGTATCCACGTGTTAAAGTAGATATTAAGCTACATGTGTGACTATTTTGTCAATATTTTTAGAGCCAATGATTAAAATATTGCATTCATACAGATTATTATTTGACAAAATAAGAGGACTGACAATTTCAATGGATGTCGAAGGAAAAGCAGTGAGAAAATAAAAGTTGAAAACTAATAACTTGGAAAGGCATTTCAATTATTAACAGAAATCGTTTTCTCCCCAAGTTTCTTATTTTAAAGATGGCCGCCAACTGCCTAGTTGCTAAATACCGTACTTAGTGGGTAATTGCAAAAACTAACTGTGTCTATTCGCCACAAAACATCTGGCCAGCCCAGTAAAAAGAAGAAATTAGTCAGACCTCTCCCAAGTATAATATGGACATGAACACCAAGTAAACTATAGGAGACCATAAATTTTAACAGCAGCTAGTCTTTTATGGAAAATGCAGTGTTGGAGGCATGAGTGAGATATTGTCTGGCATTTATTTGGTAATATTATCAGACACCATGCAATCACAATATTGAAAACTAGAATTGTTCTTAAGAAAAAAATACTTCTATATTTTTCTTTTCTTTCCTTTTTTTATTTTTCTTTTAGGACCAGCATGGGTATATCTTTTAATCCTCACCTCCATCAAAACCATGATTTGGTGGTGCTGCTGTCCGAAACCCTGGTTAGTTTTTCACAGGCCAGAAACTGCTCGATACCCTCAAGGCTGAGTGCTCACCAGGGTTCTTGTCACTTACGTCTCTAAAAGGCTTCCTCCCCTCCCCGTTAGCCTCTCACAGGCTCTTTCCAGATTCCACCTCGCACAACAACTTCCTCTGGAATTATGAACTGTTTTGCCCCCACCCATGAGCTTTTTACCAGCTCCTCTGACCCTTAGGATCAAAGAGTCCCAACCATGGGGACAAGAGCTTCTCCTTCACTTTGAAATCCTATTGAGTCAGAACAAGCTCCATTTCCAACCTGACCCTGGAAACCCAACTTCAAACAGAGATACTCTCATTGCTCTCTCCTGGGATTAATGTTCCACTGCAAGTTGTAAGACAGAATTGCTCACTTAGGAGAAAACTACGATTTAAACGTGGAGAAGTTACTTAAAGTTACTCCTACTTGCATATTATCGTGAAACAGAACAAGTTCTCCCTTGTGAAAGAGAGGAGTCTGGAATCCTTAGGCCAAGGCTCTCCTTGATGCTTCCACAGACTTTATGGAAACAGCCATTCATTTATTCATTCACACATTCATTCAGTCAACACACATTTACCTAGTTCCTGCTATGTGTTCGGCATTATGCTCAGCATTGAGGACACAACAATAACCCAACAATTGGCACCTCTGTTCTTGTGGAAGTGACATTCTGCTCATACAGACACCTTACAGCCTAAACTAAGAAATATGGATGGGAATTTCTTGGAGGGTTGTAAGGAAGTGACATGATTTGCTCATGAAAGGATGACTCTTGTTATCACCGAGATGAGACTGGCAGTCGGATGTGGAAAGGCGTGGGGATAGAAGCAGAGGGAAGCAAAAGGTAGTTGTGTTGAATGTGGATGGAACTAGAGTGTATTATGTTAAGTGAAATAAGTCAGTCAGAGAAAGACAAATATCATATGATTTCACTCCTATGTGGAATTTAAGAAACAAAGCAGCTGAACATAGGGGAGAGGAAAAAAAGGAAGATAAAAACAAAGAGGGACACAAACCATAAAAGACTCTTAAATACAAAGAATGAACTGAGGGTTACTGGCAGGGTGTCGGGTGGGGGGTGGGCTAAATGGGTGATGGGCATTAAAGAGGACACCTGTTGGGATGAGCATGGGGTGTTATATGTAAGTGATGAATCACTAAATTCTATTCATGAAATCATTATTACATTACGTGTTAACTAACTTGGATTTAAATTTATTTTTTTTAAAGAAGAAGAAGGTAATTGCATTGGATGACGATGGCTTTTGGGAGTCTGGTGGTTGTGGAGGTGGGGAGAAGTGACTGAATTCGGGATGTACGGTGAGGGGAGTCATCAGGGTTTGCTTATGGAATGAACACGAAATTTAGGAAAACAAGAAAATCAAATGATAGAGGATTACAGACAGAAGATATAATAGTCAAGAATTCAGTTGGTATATGCTTAAGATGCCAACCAAATCAGGAGAAAGCCAGGAGGCTGACCCAAAAAGAACTCAGGAGAAGAAATCAGATGGACAGTGATCAAACTGCTGCCAGTAATGTGAGGAAGCTGGTCAAGAGGACTGCTTTGGGAGAGACATAACAGGAACTGTAAGGTGATGCAAGGTGTTAAATATATACAGTCAATATAACCATATATCTACAATGAGATACCACCTCACACCTGTCAGAATGGCTAAAATTAAGAACATAGGAAACAACAGATGTTGGCAAGGATATGGAGAAAGGGGAACCCTCTTACACTGTTGGTAGGAATGCAAACTGGTGCAGCCACTCTGAAAAACAGTACGGACGTTCCTCAAAAAGTTAAAAACAGAACTACCCTATGACCCAGAAATTGCACTGCTAGGTATTTACCCAAAGGGATACAAAAATACTGATTCAAAGGGGCACATGCACCCCGTTGTTTATAGAAGCATTGTCTACAATAGCCAAATCATGGAAAGAGCCCCAGTGTCCAACAGCTGATGAATGGATAAAGATGTAGTATAAAATATACAATGGGATATTACTCAGCCATAAAAAAGAATGAAATGTTGCCATTTGCAATGATGTGGATGGAGCTACAGTGTATTATGCTAAGTGAAGTAAGTCAGAGAAAGACAGATCATATGATTTCACTCCTATGTGGAATTTAAGAAACAAAACAGATGAACACAGGGGGTAAAAAGAGAGGTAAACCAGAAAACAGACTCTTAACTGCAGAGAACAAACTGAGGGTTACTGAAGGGGAGGTGGGCTGAGGATGGGCCAAATGGGTGATGGGCATTCAGGAGGGCCCTTGTTGGGATGAGCACTGGGTGTTATATGCAAGTGATGAATCACTGGGTTCTACTCCTGAAACTAACCATATGTTAACTAACTGGAATTCAAATAAAATTTTGGACAAAAAAATGTAGCTATGTATCAATGCTAAAGCTGTTTTTCAAAATTCTGAAGTTGAAGTTCAAACATATAATTTTTAACAATTTTTGATCTCTGACTTCTCAGACCAACATGTCGTCTATGAAGTAAAATGCATACACTCTGAATCCATAGTAGAATTCTCTTGATAACGTTAATCCATTTCAGACTCAACACTGATTCTTCTTCAATGTAAGAGGCCTCTTCTTTTGTGTGGTTTCATCTAATTCATTGTAAATTTCACCTTGGCTATTAGAAAGATTCACCTACAACTGAAAACTAGACAGTAAAACATTTTAAACAATGTACATATATTAAACAATCCCTCCAAAACAAGATCGGCCTTTTAATTTATCTACCCACCCATCTTTCTATCTACATCTCAAAGAGTGTGAAGGGAATAAATTGAGGCAGAACTTAAGACTCTTTAAACCATTACATTTAGATATATTGATTCACAGTTTAGGATATCAAAACAACGTAAAAACTTAAAAATGCATACTAACAGTATCTGTACTTGGGTCTGTCCTCTCAGATGGTGTTTATTGCCCTCCTCCCAGGACTTCAGCTTATTGCCTTGGGTCCTACTTTGTCAAGATCCTACTTTTACCAAAGCCTACCTGTCTTAGGTAAGCACAGAACTAGCCAGGAGGTATTTCGGGGTATGGACCCTTGGACCTCCTTCACGGGCACTCATGGCAGCTAGAGTTTCTGCTAACATATAAACCTGGTGTCTGGGGCTGGTTGAAAGACAAGGAGAACCCAATGTCCTATTTAGCACTGTTAGTATGCAATAGCATTACAATGTACAAATCAGAATCATTACAATACTCAGATGATGAGAATGCATTCAATTAAAAGAGGTAAAATGATTCTTAGTAATGTTTTCACAATAGAAAAATTAACATATAGGGGACATTAGCCTTTTTATATATATATAGATCTATGAAGTATCTGAATGTTGAGCTGATCATTTAAATTCTTATGACTAGAAGAGCCTGGGTGGCTCAGTCAGTTAAGCGTCTTGACTTCGGCTCAGGTCATAAGCCTACAGTTTGTGAGTTCGAGCCCTGCCTGGAGCCTGATTCGGATTCCATGTCTCCCTTTTTCTCTGCCCCTCCCCCCACTCACACTCTGTTTGTCTGTTTCTCTCAAAAATAAAGAAACATTAACAAAATAAAATAAAAAATAAATTCTTATGACTAATTTTTTTTTAATACCACCAAGAACCAGGCCTTCTCGACACTCTGGTCAGTAACTTCTTCCAGAGAAAAGATATGCATATTTCTATACCAAAACCTAGTGGAAAACAGCCCACAACATAGAAGGACTGCTTCGTGGGTGCCTTCTGTCCCACAGAGGGATGCTAATAAATTCACATCTGAAAAATATTATGTTCTATTCTACTTCTGTGAAGTCTCCCTTCAGTGCAGTCTGCCCCAAGGAGCAATGTGAAAGCTATACAAAAATTTGAAATATTGACATTCTCACCTGCTAGTTTACTTCAACTCCTGTGGAAACATTCACATATCCTTAAAAGATAAGAAAGTTGTTTGACGGCACTGTTATTGAAAACAGTACCTAGACAAACGAGGGGGTGTTAGTAAATCACGTGACGGGAAAACCCTTCACAGGAACTTCAAGTCCGGGCCCTTGTTCCCATAGACTGGTATCGTAAGAACCGCATACATGTAAAAATGCTGAAGATTCACGGATAAATGATAACACACCATGAGTCAGTTAAGGCATCGCACATCGGGGGTCAACAGAGCACGGTTTTCCTCTTGCCACCAAGAAGCTTCATGACCTCTCCCATGTGACATGGTAACTGGGCCCATGCCTGTCGTGTGGCACATGCACCACTGTACAAAGTGCCTCCACGTCTCCTGATCTGACCTCCCCTGCCCTGTAACGACTTGCCCCTGCCTGCTTGTATCTCTTCAATGGATTCCCACTGCTAGTGAGAAAAAAGTCCAACAGAAGGTCCTGGGTTCCCTCTGGGGCCTGTGCCTCCAGAGTCACTTCCAGACTCACTTCTGGATGCCCCATCACAGATTTGATTCTCAAAACGTACTGAAACCCTTCCCCTTCCTCTACCTTGCTAAGCTGTCTGTGCTTCTTCTGCCAAAAACGCGCCTCTTCCTTCACCTTCCTTCTGGCTAATCCCACTGTTCCTCCAGGTCTGAACGGAAGCATCAATTTCTCAGGCTCATTGATCAGCATAGGTTCTCGGCTGTGAGCCTGATGCTGGCCCGCATTGCCCCTTACCGCACCTGTCCGGGGTCATCATAACGTCTTATGTAGCATCTCTCTCCTCCCTCTCACACAACTTCTGGGGGAAAAGGGACTCTGCTACCTTTCCACTGCAGGCTACCCAAGACCCACCGTCATGCCTGACGCAACGCAGGCCTCCTAAAAATAGTTCCTAAATAAACGATTTCATAAACATGGCAAATCATCCATCCTAGGTCTGTCGTGCTCTTCATTCAAAAAACAAAGCACTTGGGGCGCCTGGGTGGCACAGTCAGTTAAGCGTCCGACTTCAGCCAGGTCACAATCTCGCGGTCCGTGAGTTCGAGCCCCGCGTCGGGCTCTGGGCTGACGGCTCGGAGCCTGGAGCCTGTTTCCGATTCTGTGTCTCCCTCTCTCTCTGCCCCTCCCCCGTTCATGCTCTGTCTCTCTCTGTCCCAAAAATAAATAAACGTTAAACAAAATTTAAAAAAAAAACAAAAAAAACAAAAAACAAAGCACAGACAAGACCCACGTAATCAATGAATTACACTGAAGAAATGTGTAAGCACAAATCACATGCCATATTACCTGAGAGTCTGGTTTCCCGGGGGTAGGGGCTGCTGGAATACAGTCCTTCCCATTCCTCGTCCTCAGAATGACAGTCTCATGTTTATTTGCTGTTCTAGTGACTTTACTTGTTCTTATTGACCAGTGCAATATTTAACTAGGCGACATTAATCATTTTGAAAGCCTTTGGAAATCAGAGACCTGGGCTTATGTACAAATGCTTTTTGTTTAAATTGCTTCCAGATGATTGTGCTAAAAAACCAACCTATTTTAAGGAGAATCAAGTATGAATAATGTGAGAATTAGAGTGAGGAAATGCAGTCTTCAGCTAAACCAAGAGGAGGGGATTGAAAAGGAAATTAAGGTAAGATGCATTAGTCTGGTACAAGAATTTCTTTTCCCCTAGTGAATTTAAAGGCAGCCTGATAACAAACATTTTTAAATAGCTCTAAGTACATCAGTGAGGAAACTAGTGCTATTTATCCCATTTCTCTAACCACTGTCTGAGCAGTTTCCCAAAGAGGGAAGCTCTAATGGAGCTTAAATAGGTGTAGCTGAACCTTACTTTTACAATTTCTGGTCCCACCTTCATACCCCATTCTCCACACCAAAGAACGTTCAAACAGCAAGGATCTATTGATTGCTCATTTCCTCCTGACTTATCTGTGGTTTTATATTTCCTTCATAGTGCGCCACCTGCCCTTTTGTAGACGCTCAGCCCTTCGATATTCCCCACCCCCAACCCTATTTGACCTCATGACCTTATAAACTAATCGATGGTCTCAGGGATAATCAGTATCCTGCTTTGACCACAATTTCTTTTTTCTGGTCAGGGAAGCTTTCCTGAATATCCCCTTCTCACCCTCCATCATGTTAGGACCCCATGCTACACAGTCATGCCTCCCTATCACCCTCTTTGCAAGCACTTAGATAACAACTGCAATTATGTAATTATTCATGTAATGTCTTTCTTTCCCATCAGGCTGAGAGCACTGTGAGTAAAAAGATCATTATGAATGCTGGTCAAGTGTTCCCCTTTGGGGAATGCAAACTGTGCAGCCACTCTGGAAAACAATATGGAGGGTCCTCAAAAATTAAAAATAGAACTACCCTACTACACAGCAGTTTCTAGGTATTTCTAGGTATTTATCCAAAGGATACAAAAATGCTGATTCAGAGGGACACATGTACCCCAATATTTATAGCAGTGCTATCAACAATAGCCAAATTATGGAAAGAGCCCAAATGTCCATTGACTGATGAATGGATAAAAAAATACATACATACATATATATATATAATATATATATATATATATATATATATTATATATATAGTGGAATACTACTTGGAAATCAAAAAGAATGGAAATCTTGCCATTTGCAACAATGTGGATGGAATTAGAGTACATTACGCTAAGTGAAATAAGTCTGGCAGAGAAAGACAAATATCATCTGAGTTCATTCATGTGTGTGTGGAATTTAAGAAACAAAACAGATGAATACGGGGAAAGGGAAGGAAAAATAAGATAAAAACAGAAAAGGAGGCAAACCATAAGTCTCTCATGGGCATTAAGGAGGACAGAATAAACTGAGGGTTGCTGAGGAGGAGGTGGGCGGGGGATGGGCTAAATGGGTGGTGGGCATTAAGGAGGACACTTGTTGGGATGAACGCAGGGTGTTATATGTATGTAATGAATCACTAAATTCTACTCCTGGAACCAATACTACACTATAAGGTAACTAACCTGAATTAAGAAAAAAAAAATGCTGGTCAAACAACCTTAGTTCCGAAGAATACATATACATCCTTTCATAAAAATAATTAGGCAAATCCCTGGTGATGTGGAGAGGCAGTTCAAATTGATTGTTTCTGCCTTTTAGCTTTTATTTACAAAACAAAAGAAAATCCTCAGGATTTAAATTTGATTAATTGAAAAGCAAGAGTTTATCTGAATAGCTAGAACAGCCATTTAGTTCAAGTTGGCCTCAAACTATATTCACAAGATTAATCATCTCAGAATATTCCTTTACTGTGTCAGCACAATGTTCAGGTTTTTTTTTCAAATCTACATACTTGCCAAACTTATTAAATCAAAATATTTATCCAGACATTAGAAGTCTTTCACAACCTGGCTCAATCCTATTATCCAGTCATGCTTTGAGCTACTCTTAAAAATCTGTCTTCTTTGCTCACATTAATTTGCTCAAAAATTTCTCCTTGATTTTTGCTTCATCTTGTCATATACCTTGAATATCCACCCTGACCTCAACTGATCCAAATCCTACCCCATCTTCCAATATCCAGTTAAAACCCACAACTTCCAAAAAATATATAGTTGAGAATATCCAACCTGAAGTAAACTCATATTTTTAATTAATTTTTGTACTGGATGAATCGGGTATGCTATTGGCTGTAACAGCGTTAATGGCTTGAACATGAAGTTTACTTCTTGCTCACAGAATAATACTGAGGAGCCTCACAGATGGGAGGCAGGCCTGCTCAGCACTGTCATTCAGAGACCAGGAAAACAAAGCACTGTCATTCAGAGACCAGGAAATCATCGTTTCCAAGGTGACTGTAGATAGAAGTGGTCTCCATTCCAGCCACCAGAAAGGCACAGATGGTGAAGGAACACTTAACAGGAGAACATGAGGTAGGGATCACATTTACCTATCATTCTGTTGGTTAAAACTCAGTCACATGCCATTCCTAACTTCATGGGAAACCACAAAACACAGTCTAGCCACGTGGCCAGAAAGAAGTTGATGTGGACTTTTCTAAGCAGCTAGGTTTCTCTGCTACAGAAATAGTATAATGGTGCATGTTCAGATACTTATAACATTTCTCCTCTAATTACTATTTACATCATTTTCATTATTCAGCGTTTTACATATGAATTACTGACTTACTTAAATAGATAGTCCTTTGCAAATATTAAAGATCTTAGGTAAGGTTTTTCCAGTTCCTGGCTAATGTTGTCAATCCTTTCTGAATTCACTAACAGGGGCTTCTAAGTGCAGATATTTTGAGATGTGGTAAAGAGCCAGAACTCTATGTTTTATGCACCAGATGCAAGGAGACAGAGTTGCCATGATGTTGTGAAAGTTGAAAGAAGGAATTGTGTTCTCAGCCAAACACAAGGCTTACCCACTCCAGTAGAGAGGAGAAATTTAAGAGAAGAGGTAGGCAGAGTTACACTATAGTTCCCCAAAGCACTCAAGCCATCTCTCTCATGCACAGAGAAAAATAACATTCAACATCCTCCCAAAGCATCCAGATTTAAGGAAATCCATATATCCTTATATCAGTACATCAGTAGCTTTGAATAATTGTGTGAGGGGGGAAACTTGATGGGGAAATTTATTTAGATTGTAGTAATATAATTGATGATGATGTCACTTATCCTGAGCAAAGGTCCACTTAGATCTGGGATGCCAGATCATGAAGAGCCGGCTGAGAAGCAAGAAAGGAACACCAGAGTTAAACAGAAGGATAGGCTAAGCAGGAAGCAATTATAAGACATTTAAAAAGGTAAGAGAAACATAATTGACATCTGATGAGTGATAATATGTGGAGATCCAAGTACACATGGTAGTTGGTTTCAAGAGAAATCTGGAAATAAACTGCAAAATCCCTCAAATGGATTGGCTCAGAGGCAAAATGCCCTTCCCCCAAAACATTGGAAAAGCCAATGCTAAGAGCCACTGGGGTAATAGTCATGGGTCCCAAGGTAGCAACAAGGGCACGTATTACAATTAGGAAATTGATCAAAAGAAATCTTCTCCCCATATCCAGTCAAATCTATGCTGCAGGTCCCATCTCTGTAATTGGCCTGTGCCCAGGCCACAACCCCAGTGTAACCTACCAGGGTCTTTCACCTGCACTATTTTTGCGGCCCTTAAGGTAGCTGTCAGGCAGAAATACAGAGATGGGGATGCTAGAGATTAGAGGCCCGCAGCATGACTGGGGGAATACTCAATGCACCACAGATGAACGAGGTGATCTGGGGCAGGACATCAACAATGTCCACCCTACCCTACCTTTTGCGGGACTAAAAACCACTCATGCCCTACTTAACCATTACCTATAGAGAACACCACCATTGAGCTTCTTCTCAATGTTTCTGATAGCCCACACATTTGAGTATCCCTTACTCCTCTAATGAAAGGAGGGTCTTCTGTATATTCCCAGGAAATACTACCAACCAGCATTTCTGGTCCCATGTAATAAATCCATTCTAGTCTGACTACATCCCTGAGCCTTCCAACCCATTGTGTAATAATCGTCCAAGACATTTCTCTAACCGTAGACCGCTACTGTATAAAAAGCTTTAAAGGGCTCTCCATGTGGTATTTTAGGAGTTCTTCCAGAGGACTTTGTCATGCTGTTCAACACTGGAAGGTTCCTCCCTTTTAACAAGCATAAGGGAGTCACATCTGCCTGACCAGAAGGTTCATGAGAACTTGGGGGTTCAAAGTTATCACAAGTCCACCCAAAAGTCCCCATCCCATGTCCCAGGCCCCTATTACTTTATTATCATGACCCTGACTTGTGCCTAAGAGACTTAGCGGGCCGTACCTTCCATGTCCTTTAGATTTCCATCTCCTGTCTGACTTTTAATACTATCTGTCCTATGGCTGCAGAAGCTTCCAGTTTCCCAAGTGTGTCCTAAGCGAGGGCCTATTGCTTTTCTTTCCTTATGGTTCTAAGGAAGTTAACAAATGCTAGTCACTTCTACAGCCCATATAATTACCATTGCTCTCAAATTGTGCTGAAGTGTAAGAGTTACTGCATAAGTTAGCCGTTCTGCTTCAGCCACAGAGGGAGACTGAGTAATTATGATGCTACAACAGTCTGGGGATTATCACTACCCCACTCACCACCACTGGCGGCCAGAGCTCCTGATGCCATAGGACCAATGGGTGGTCCAATTTCTGGAACTCTCAGCGTCTGCTTGTTGGTATAACTTCTAGTACTAACCCTTTTCATTTGAGTTCCTTAAACAGAAGACACTGAGATAAAGACTTTCGTGCAGGCAGTTTATTTAGGATATGATCCAGGAAACACAATTAGAGCAGTAGAGAAAGTGTGCCAGAGAAAGGAGAAAGCTAATAAATAGGTTACTCTGAGAAGCAACTGGAGTTCAATCCCTCTAGGGCTTTCTAAAGAATCATGTAGAGATTCCTCATGGTTTTTTCACTGAGGGATGAAAAATTCCACTAACTCGCTCCTTTGTTGAGGACTGCTGGGTAAGGCACGAGATGCTCACATGCCAGCTGAACAAGATACTGTGGTACCAGACAAGTTCGCAGGTAGGAGAGCCCATAGATGAGGGTGCTGGAGATTGGAAAGCACCAGTAAGCCGGGGAACTCCCCATCACAGACAAGGGCATGGGGATCTGGAACAAGGGGACAGCACCTGCCTCACTGACCATGCCTCTTCCATTCTTAAAAGCATCCAGTAACTTCCTATTGCCAAGTCGCCGTGTTCTGAGTGATAAACCCTCTGCCCTGTGATCCCTTTGTGTCAGCCCTTCAATCATCCCAGGTCTCTTTCTGTCCCTCAAGCATGCCCTCTAACACCAGTGCACCTCTGTGGGCACTGTTCTAGCACCCTGGCCCTTTTCCTTGCTCTTTAATTTCCTATGCACCCCTCGGAGTTTATGGATGCCGTTCCCCTCAGGACTGCTTCTCTAAAACTTCAGGGAAGGTGAGCTCCCGTTGTGATTTACCTCTGGGTCATCGCACGTCCACGTAAACAACACGTGTCATTCTCATTACGACGTGTTCCATGTCTGACCTTGCCCACTCGACCGGAAGCTACAGGAGAAGAGAAACGACTTGTTTTGCCTCTCTAGCATCTAGCCAAATCGTGTCACACAGTAAACCCTTCACTAACATGTGTTGACTGAGTAAAGAAAGAACTTAGAGCTGAGGGAGAAGATTAGAAGAGAACAATTAGCGGAAGCCTTCTGATCAGAAACACGGAACTCATGACTCGTGATGTAGTGACCATGCCCTACATATCCTGGCATTTTCACCAGGCTTTTTGCACTATCTGGCACGACTGCTACTTCTGAATGCTTGCAAAAGCCCGCGAGCGCCTTCAGATTTGTGTCTGTGGAGTAGAATAACTGATTCTCATGAAAAAAAAATCATTTGCACAACGCAACCTTAGTTTTTATATCTAAAAAGAAAACATATAACTAATATCGGAAGAAACCAAAACAGGATAGAACACCTATTGATTCTTTCCTGGAGGGAAATTTATCTACAAAGATAATTGGGCCAAAGAGCACAGAGAAGATTTAGGAACGTCACTCCGAACAGAATCTCAACAATTTTCATTACACCCCTTTCCCTCCAATTTTGTGTGTTTCAGAACGCACACAACAGCGAATGGAGAAAATGAATCACAGCTGAGATCTGGCCCACACGCGCTCAACTACACTTCTCCCTCTGTCAAAGCACAGCCTGCAGTGACATGCACACATCTGCAGCCGTGCTCAACTCGGGGACACGACATGGCATCTGGCTGCAGTCCTGTCGTCACCTAGTTCTGAGCCTGCCCACAAGTGACGGTAGTGGTGGGCCCTCAAAAATATGTCCACCCGGAATATCTGGTAGAATTTTTCTGGGGGTGGCATTCAGGCATTGGTGTTTTTAGAAATTTCCCCCAGCTGACTCCTATTTGCAGTTGGGGCTGAGAAGCTTTGTAACAGAGAAAGCCTCACCGAAGCACAGTCCATTCTGGCACAAAAGTCTGGCAAAATCATTATGCCAATTGATGATGATGATGATGATGATGGCATAGTAATTGTACTAGTCGTGGCGGTGATGGTGGTGACAGCCGCAGGAGTGGTGATGGAGGAGGAGGGAAGAGGAGGAAGGGCACTGGTAAGAGCAGTATTCCGAGTAGAAGTAGTAGTGACAGTAGAAGGAGAGTCACAGTGGTGGCGGCTGAAACTTACCGAGCTCATACTAATATGCTCGGGCTCTTCTAAACTCTCTGAAGATCAATTTGAGCCCATCCCAATTTTGCAGATTAAGAAACTTGGCCACAAAGAGTATTAACTTTCCCAAGGCCAGTGAGTGGAGAACATGAACTCAGACATCTGACTTCAGAACCACTGCCTTTGACCATTACACTCCCTTTGACAACTTACCACTCAAGACTGGCATCCGTGAGGATATCTCTGGGTTGGTGGGCAATCTGGCATTGAGAAAAATGACTGGTCTTCTCCGGAAGCTACAGTTCACCACGTAGAAAATTACACAGGTAAAGAAATAACCTTGTAAGATTACCACACAAGGATTTCACTGAGAACTAAGCACAATATGACATCAAGATTGAAAGTTCCAGAACGCCTGGGTGGCTCAGTCAGTTAAGTATCTGACTTCGGCTCAGGTCATGATCTTGTGGTTCATAGGTTTGAGCCCTGCATCAGGCTCCGTGCTGACAGCTTAGAGCCTGGAGCCTGTTGCGGATTCTGTGTCTTCCTCTCTCTCTGCCCCTCCCCAACTTGCATGCGTGCATGCGCTCTCTCTCTCTCTCAAAAATAAGTAAACATTAAAAAAAAAAAAAAGTAAGCCTTTCCAGAAGAATTCCCAGAAAGGACTGAGTCTGAATTGAGAGCCACAGAAATGCTTTTAATCCTTCAGTGTACAACACAAAGTGTCTCCTCAAGAAAAAGATTCTCCACCTCATACATGGGAGAGAGGAGGAGACAAAATAAAATTAGTTTAGGCAATTTCAGCTACAATCTGCCTCATACCAGTATCAGTCTACAAGAGAATATCTGGAATTATTGCCCTCTACCACAGTAATCCCTTTGTTATGAATGTGTCATTGACTTCATTATTAAATGTGGGGTTGTACTTATGAGGGGGGGCACAAATATCCTAGTTATCCCACAACAAAAACTTATACTTGAATTACACAGACTGCACATACATTGATATATACATATATATCTGTGTACATATAATAAATAATACACTATTATGTATTTTTATATGCTATATATTATCTAATAATTACTAACATATATGCTTACATATAGTACTATGTGTGTTTAATATACACAGATACATATCTGTACATAACATACACACACACACACACACACACACACACACGCATACACACATATATGTATTCTTCCAAATGAGGGGTAAAGATGTGTTAGAAATACAATAGTTAACTTCATATAGTTGGCATAATTTCAAGTTTTTTTAGACAACGTTATTTATCTAGAAGCAAGATTTTTTCAATGAATACTTAAAAACTAGATCTACATTTTAAAACTGAAGAAAACTGGAGGAGATAAATATGCATAAGAAATAAGAGCATATATGGTAATGGATATATACATGCTTTTCTGGTGATTTTCATCCTTAGAGCTTCTCTTTTTCATCATCATATCCCTTACATACTCTAAACAAACATGTTCTCTTCCACTGACTTTGGCTTATCCTTATCTTCAAAGAAATACATAATTGTATGTGACACAATGAAGTCAGGAAAGTATATAGGAGGAGTATATAACAGGAGCCTGGGTTTTGATTAAGTATTAAGACCTGTATCTGAGAACAATAAGACAGCCACACATCCATTCTTAGTTGTCATAATGAACTATCTCATTGTCTAAACTAGGCGATTTGCTACAGTATATTTGACTTCCCTAGAGGTTGAAAAATAGGAAATGATACTCCCATGTTTCATGGCTAGTTCAGTTAGATCTTATAGAAAATAAGTCAGCTTGGCAGTCATTCCATCATTCAACTACTTTCTTTAGGCTGAAATAACCCTCTATTATCCAAAATAGAGCACTGTATGAGAAGATGACAATTTGTCTTGGTAATGAAGCTAATTATGCCATCAGTTACAGTCACATTGCTTGGATATGGTGGTTCTGAGGCTGGGCAACAAGTGAGTCCTTCACATGAAAATGAAACCAACTGTGTGAGATATCAATGGAATTAGTTTTGTCTTCCTGACTCCAAACCACCTAGTGATTCAACCGTTATGTTGCCTTTGAGCATGGATTAAACATGCATATTAAAGTTGATGATTTTTCTTTAATTTCAGAGTCATTACACCTGGTTTTTTGGATAAATACTAATGCTGAATTGACACTTCTATTAAAATAATCTATTAGTCATCACTAAGTTTACTTAAACTTAGAAATGCATGTTTATAGTTTTTTTTTTTGTATTTTTCCAAGGATCCATCTTTCCTCTAACTTTCCTCAAATGTTTAATGCAATCTTACAAATAATATAGCAAAATAATAAAGCTAACCAAAATTTTCACAGGCCTGAAAACTGGTATTGTCTATGCTCACTTTAAAGTCTGCTTCTGACAGTAAAAAGTCATCCATAATCTCATATACAGATACACTTATTAATTTATTCAACAAAGATTTATTCAATTAGTTACATCCTGGGTACACTGCTGTGTGTTAAGAAAGCAACATTGAACAAGACACATGTTTCAGATCCTCCCGGAGCTTAAATTCACAAACCTGCTGGCGTCAGAAGAGTTTTCTCAGCGGGAGGGCCAATTTGCTGAATTCACCAATTCACTGATTTGCCAAAAATATATAGAAGTATGTCCTACATTTGGCAAATAAATCCCAAACTCGTTTTACAGTTGTGAAAACATTGTTTCTACGTTGGTAACAAGCCCGTCAAAACTATTAAAAACTTGTGTTGAGTCACTAAGTTTTGTACATGTGGTGATTTGGTCATTTACAAGTTCATCATGCAGGGAGTTGATTTTGGAAAGGTGAGTGTTACTGAATTGACCTAAAGACGCTTTCTTCTTACCCTTGCCGACGTCCAAATCCCAGAACAAGCTTGTCAATGCATCTCACCGAATCTCACCAGAAACTATGTGCAGCTCTTGCAGGAGGAACTAAGATCCGCCACGTAGATGATGACACCGAGTCAAATATGTGACAAAGATCATCAAGTTCACATCATGCACGAGCACCGTGTCTTTCAACTTAGCAACCAGTCCATTTTAGCTACAAGGGTCTCCACCATGTCTTTTATCCTCGACTGCTGGAGCTGCGTCTTTTTGTGTGTTTTTTTTTTCTTGGTGATATCAACCGACATGTGTGGATTGATCGTGCTGGTAATTTCTAGTACCTAAACGCCAGTTGTGGTCCAGCTCAGGGAGATCCCACAGCCAGCCCGTATGATTGGAAATTCGGAGCTGAAACCTGCTGCCATGTTGGTACGTAGGCCATGCCTGGATTCACAAATAAGCAACAGAGCGGGCCAAGTACATGCAGTAGGTGCTTCGGAAGCATGACATATGCTGGCAAAATCAAGTGTAAAGTTTACACAGCAAAGCTCACGGACTTCTGTAGAAAGTTTTGAGGACGGAACTGTTATCAGAAAACATATCCGGCTTACATTTTTCATTTACCCAGCAAATATTTGAGCTACCCAGTTTAATTATTAAACCCCAACAGGACACAGTCTCTGCCTTCAAATTTCAACTCTGGTGGAGAAAGAATGTGATGGGACCCTAGGCAACTTTTAAACTTCTGTGCCTCAGTGTCCTCAACGACGTGATGGAAATTATAGTGATAATGATCCCATCGAGTAGTGATGAGGATGAAATAACACAATAAAGATTAAACGCTTAGAAGCTCCTTCTCAGTGCTGACACTGGACTGAATCTGGAGCAGGAAAAACAGGTGAACAGATACTGACAATCACACACGCACAGGTCACAGGCACAGGTCATAGGGGGTCTCTGCAGTGCTGGGATACCTGGGCTCCTACAGACAAAAGACTGGGATGTCCAGTAAGAATCAAAACAAAGGCCTTTTACACATCAAGGGCTCTGAGTTTCATCCTCTAGACTTTAAAGACATGAACTGAGGGGTGTGAAGCAGAGAAGTGTCATAATGAAACGTACATGTTAAATGGATGGCCGAAAATCCAGAGATAGCAAGATTAAAGTCACCAGATCAGTAAAATAGTAATGACCATGAGCCTACTGTGCGCAGAAGGATAGTCCGTGAACTTGGAGCTTTCAAATCCAAAGCGGACATGGAGCTCAGAAGCATGACATCACAGGATGGCTTATCAATGAAAACGAGGACTGTTTAACCTTTACAGTGATTGGTTATCACAATGGAGGTTTCCAGATGGCAGGGTACTGGTTAGAAGTGGTTATCTCATACCATTTTCAGGAAGATAATTTTAGTTTCCTTTATGATTGCCAGACGCATTTATAAGAAATAAGCTAAGTTTCACGTATGTTCATGAAATAAGCTAGATTGGGAATAAGTTTACGTGACTTAAATGGCATTGTCTGGTTGGAGGATTTTCAAGCCTGGTCTCCATCTTATTGTAACAAAATCATTCCACGAACGGTATGAATGACTGGATGCGGATACGGATGGATAGCGCTGTAAATATGGGCAGAGGTATAGATAGGATAGATGTGGATAGGTAGATGCAGAGGTATAGATAGGATAGATGCTGTCGATGTAAGTGTAGACATGACATTTAACCAGTGAAAGAAGTTTTTTCCTGTCCCAGGCCCTGTGGCTGGTGCTTCACACATACGACTTCGGAAATTAACAAGAGAGCCTCTTAGCCCTCCAGGAGTTTAAATTCAGGAATGAGAGAGGTTTTTGCCACAAGACATTTCAGGGAGAAATTATATTGAAACTCAGCCTGAGGGGTGCAGTCAGGGAACAAGTGTTACCATGCAGCAAAAGCAGCATGGGCAGAGACCCAGAGGCAAAGGAACGCACACTCCAGTGTGCTGTGGCAAGGAGGCTGGGGTACTTTTATTACATGACAGGCACTAGGTCCCTTATCTAACGGAATGGCCACCATAAATATGCAGGACATCATCCATTACTATGCCCATTTTACAGATGAGAAAAGCACAATCAATGGAAGCCATTTCATGAACTTACACTCAAGAATCACATATTCAGGGATTTTTTTAGAAAAATAACTGTGACAAAGGGTGCCTGGGTGTCTCAGTCGGTTAGGCGTCCGACTTCGGCTCAGGTCATGATCTCACAGTTCGTGAGTTCGAGCCCCGCGTCAGGCTCTGTGCTGAAAGCTCAGAGCCTGGAGCCTGCTTCCGATTCTGTGTCTCCCTCTCTCTCTGCTCCTCCCCCACTCCTGCTCTGTCTCTGAAAAATAAATAAAAAACATTTAAAAAAAAAAGAAAAGAAAAATAACTGTGACAAGAGTAATCTGAGTAACCCGTCATTCCTTTCTCTTTAAGATGAATAGGGGACGGATTGTGGGAATATGAACTTGAAGGCAGAGAGACCACACTGGAAACGATGGTAGTGGTCCAATGCCAAATGTTAGGGATCCTGACATCAGCCAGGCGACATGGCAAAGGTCAATGGGACCAGCAGAATGAGCAAGAGGGGAAGAAGGCTAGAATGGAGAATCTACAATCTAGAGTGACTCCCAGACAACCCTGTGTAGCCTGGTGGAAAAAAAAGGAAAAAAAAAAAGGCAAACACGGAGTTTAGAAGAAAAAGCAGGTGTGGCAGAGGTCCTATCAGTGTTTAATGTTTTGAGAACAAGGCTTAGCTGGCTATTCTAAGGGGAACACCACCTGGAGAGGTGCATCTGGAGCACAGGGCTGAGGTCTGTAAGTCCCAGCTCCTGGCAGAGCCGGTAGCCGAAGCTGCGCTGGGCATGCCGGTAAAGAAACCCACCGGGAAGTAAGGGGTCGGGCTGCACCCCCTCTCCCTTGAAGCACTGTCATGATGACATAGCTCAGTAGGACCGTCCCTCCTGGAAGACGCCCGGTTCTGCTGAGCTGTGACATATTCAAGGAGTGAGAGACCCCCAGGTGTGCAAACATCAGCTAATTTAATGCAGGTTAGAAAGGAAAGCTCTCGTGAGGCGTCATGATAGGCAGCTCTCCACGGTTCCCCCACACCGTGTACCAACACAGAGTATCGTGATTGCCATCAGACTCGAGTCTAAGAGAGGAATTTACGGTACTACAGGAAGGCTTGAAGAGTCGTGAGTGGAAGAGGCTGCTCTGTCACACCATGAAGTCTTTCTGGAGGGCACCCAATGACCGGCAGCTGAAGTCCGTCAAACAGAAGCACCATGAAGGAGGCACTGCTGTCCGGCTGGCCTTCCCGCACTCACGTTTGGTAAGCAGCGTCAGCAAAGACCACCTTTAAAACAAAGGTTGATGGTTTTACACAACATCTGATTGTTCTGTCTTCTCGGAACGACCGTAACAGTACGCTTGACTAAGAGGCAGACTGATCGTACTTCACTTTGACTTGGTCCAGAGACACAGCAAATGTGTCATGAATACTCTGCATTTAAAACTCATTACATAAAAAATATTCTACAACCTTCGTAATAAAGTCTGCTAAATTAAGACAAACTATGTTCAAATGAGAACAGCGGTTGATGACCACTTTTATTTAAGAAGTTAACATTTTTTTTCCTTTAGTTTAAAACACTTGGAAAACAAAACCAGCATGCTGTCCATAACAGAATAGGATCCTTCTGGTGCAGAGTGTATTAAGACCTTCTGAGAGTAGATTATTGCTATGTTTTGGATCCTTAATTCAAAGCATGTCTAAATGCTTTGAGGCTTACAGGCAGATTTTCATGATTATGTGGATAACTGCTTATAAAAGATAAAAAATATGAAATAAACAAAACCACCTCTGTGAGTGAAGGATAATACACAACAATGACCCTCAGGAAGGGAGTCAGTGAAAACAGTGGACGAGATAAATGGCCTGAAGTCTAGTAAAAAAGAAAAATGCTTTTTAATTCCCCCTGCTATGCAGCTGCAAATTCCATTTTAGTTACTAGTCATTAAAGCCATTTAGAATTTAGCTTAAATGTTAAAAAAAAAAAACACATTAACTTCAGTATCTTTTCAATGTGTTTCCTTAATATTCTGTCTGTACATATCATTATTGTATTATATTTAAAGCCAAGAGGATCTTTTAATGACATCCATCTATACCCTGCTAACAATTGCTTTCTATTTTTAAAGCTATTTTCTTATATACCATACATTTCTCTACCTAAACATTCCATTCCTATGCACACCTACACAAATATGCAAACATAGAAACAAACACACACACGCACAGTATTTTATGATTTAGTAACAGGTCTTAGCTGCATCTTACAAATCTGATAAAAATGTAATTTGAGAGTCCCACTAAGAGTAATATTGATTCTAGCACACGTATACTGCCCTGCATGGTTTGGTAGCATTAGAAAGATATCTTCCAAGGAAAGGAATGTTTCCGGCATAGAAAAAAAGTGTGGAGGGCCACCTGGGTGGCTCAGTCAAACATCTGACTCTTGACTTCGGCTCAGGTCATGATCTCGCAGTTCATGAGTTCAAGCCACACATCGGGCTCTGTGCTGACAGTACGGAGCCTGCTTGGGATTCGCCCTCTCTCCCTCTCTCTCTGCCCCTCCTATTCTCTCTCGCTCTCTCAAAATAAATAAATAAGCCTTAAAAAAATGTAGAGCGCGACAAGTATACGATCACTCTTTCAGTCACGTAATTTGATCCATTCTCCTAGGTGCTACGGTTAGTATACAGAAATTTTAAAAATTAAGATTTTAAGATGCTAACAAGCCATATTCATAAGTCCAATACTTACTCAAGATGCTGGCTGGTAGCTTTCTGAAACAATGTGTCATCCCAAAGCTGACAATTCTAGAAGTTGATAATCTTTTATTTTAACCTAAAGGTAGCTACAATTTCTTCAGCTTTCCATGACATTTGAGTTGGTTATTTATTTGGTATTCACTGACTTTTTTTTTACATTAAAAAAAAAAGTATTTAGGTTCTACTACTCAGTGCTAGATGATAGGTAAATTATGTAAAACATGTAAATATTTTGATTATATAAATACCAAACCCGATGCAAATAAATTCCTCTAATTCTAGTTGTTACATTTTATAAGGGCTTCTAAAGAAAAGTATAATTACTTATTATCATTGATCTGAGTTCTTAAAGGAGTTATGGATGTCATAAACAGGTTGTATCATACCTGTTCATTCAGTCCAACCAATGAACAGATATAAGCAAACAATACATATGTTAAGAAACAGGAGAATAACATTTAATAGCAATGTGTGCCAAAAGTGATCTTTACACACACAAAAAAATGATTTTCACAAAAATTTTTAAATGCTTACTCTATTTAAAGATATTAAACAACCCATAAAACTGGAAGGTTCAACAAAAATGCATTCATTTGCATCACACACACAACACACGCAAGTATATATGTATATATACACACACACACACACACACATGATATATATATATGATGTATATATCATATATATATAAGATGTGTATATATATATGTATGTATAAGATGTGTGTGTGTGTGTGTGTGTGTGTATATATATGCTGTATATATATGACGTTCAACTTTTGGTCATAGTTATTAGGCATTGTGTAAACAAAACAAAGATAAGCAAGTAGGTTTGAGACCTGGTTAAGGTCAGATTATAATTCCCATGAAAACTGTCTGTCACTCTTTTATCCTCTACCTTCCTGTATCAGTCTGTTCAGGCTGCAGTAACAAATTACCATAGACTAAGTGGCTTAAACAACAGGCATCTATTTCTCAGGGTTCCAAGGCTGAGAAGTCCACAAATAAGGTGAACTCACTCCTACACATTCTGTTCCTGTTGAGAGCTCTCTCACTGGCTTCCAAATGGTCATTTTCTCTCTGAGTCCTCATATCAGAGACACAGCCTTGTCTCTCTTTTCCTCTTCTTCTGAAGCCACTAATCCCAGCATGGGAGCCCCACTCTCATGACTTCACGTAACCTTAAGTACCCTCCAAAGGCTTCATCTCCAAATACCATCATATTGGAGTGACTTCAATATATGAATTTAGTGGGTACACAATTCAGTCCTGGTACTTCTTATCTCTTCTTCACTCATTACTTCTTTTATCTTCAAAAAAAATTATACAGGAGATATAAAAACTTTGGGCAGCTAGAGGTGCAAATGTATGTCCCCAGTGATGTCCCCGTTCAGTATATGTGGGCAGAAAGATAAAAGATCTCTGGGTAAAAAACATCATCAATTCATAGCAAGTGTCTATGAAAAGTGTTCACAACTTTCAGTTAAAGTCAGTTTGGCAAAACAAATACTGCTATATGTCCCCATGATATGCTATATATTAAATTAGTAACACTACATGCACAAAATACATAAAAATACATGTATGAAATGAACACTACTGATAGCAGTGATGAACACAGTCTCCAGAACTGGACAGTTTGAGTTTGAACTCCTGTTCTAGCCCTTACTAAGTAGCTGACTTCGAGCAAGTTAATTGACTTGTCTGTGCCTCAACTTCCTCATCTGTAACACAGAAATAACAGTAATACCCACTTCCTATGACAGTTGTGAAGAGTAAATGAGCTCATCCATAGAAGGTACTCATATATATTATATAAAGTACAATTTCTGGTAAATAGTAAGCACTAGAAGTTTGTTATCATTCGCAATGAATGAAAGAACCACCAAATATGAAGATGAAATCCAACATACACTCTCAAAGGAATTGCAATTATAAAGAAGACTGGAAGAGGATATGGACTCCACTGCCAAGTAACAGAATAATAACCCTGAAAAAGCACGGACTTTCTGAACTAGTCAAGTTTCTTACCATTGCATAACATGGCTCAAATTCATGATGGGAACCAGAGTATTCATCAAATCAAATGTAAGGTACATGAGGACATGTTGGCTTCATTGAGGAATCCCCAGAACTCAACCAATGTATGTTGAATGTTTCGATGACGAAATATAAGCCCCAGTGGGAATGATGTATGGATGAGGAAAATTCACATAAATGGTGGGGATAAATTTGGCCATTTGGAATCTCAGCAAAGCACACCAGACACCTGGTGAGAAGTTAAGAACAGAAATGGAACGGTCTTCTCATTTGGGAAGTCTGAATTGTCAGGGTTAAAAGAGAGTAACAAACTCAGAAAAGTGTAACAACAAAATGCTTTGAATTCACCTACATAGAACTACCTGTGAGCCAGTTGTGGAAGACATTGTGAGAGGTCTAGTAACAAGCAATAGTTATTCATTCACTCCAACAGTGTAGGCAAGAGAACTTACACACATGCCTCCCGCCTGTTCGACATTGAAGCCACTTCTTTTAGTAACACCACATGATTCATCTTTGAATAAAACCGTCCTCCAAAATAAGAGAATCACAGCTTGCAAAGATACCAGCCAAAAAGTTGGACCTGTGTTGGAGGCACTATAGAAAGCCAGCTTTGCTCTATTAAGAATCAGCTCTATCTTTCATTGCTGCAAATCACAATCTACGACTTGCAGCCTCATGTCTGGCATGCAGAGGGTATCGTCACAGTATGACTTCAGTGTATAAACAGCTAAAATTTCAAAATCTACAGATGCTTGAGGATGTCGTTAAACTCTCCCATAGCCTTTTAAATTTCTATTTCTAGAGTAGTTAAGTGACAGAAAGTTCAGTAAACACATATGTACTGTTATTTGTGTACATGTATATATCTGGATATTTCCAAGTGTTCCAAATATCTTATCTTCCAAGATTTAAAATGTCAATGTATTTTTAAATTTGTCAAATGACATTATAAATGGCTAACAATAAATTCCTATTTGTACAGTCTCAGGAAAACTGCTTAATTCCTAAAAAGAAATAGGAGTTTGAGCACCAAGGAACGAATGAATGAATGACTGGGAGTTGAGAAGCAGAAACAGTGAAAGCTGATAACTCCCCTCTCTCTCATATATATGTATGTTAGTAGTATAGTAACATTTATGGCTAATAACAGGTGTTTCCTGTAAAGAACAATATCCTGTAGCACTCACCAAAGCAGAAGTGAACAAGAATGGAAGAAAGAAATTAGCAGAATGCTGCTTACATACTGGAGCACTAGTTAAGAAGATCTAAAAACTGACATGGCTGCTGTCGATGAGCAGACCCGAAGAACTCAGCATGGCACAGCTAGGTTATTGACCTCTGCTCTTCTACTCATCCCATTATAATAACTGTCCTCGTTGCCTTTGCATTAAGTGTGTCATTATTCTTTGGAAAGATTTTTTTTCAAATTCCTTCAAATATATCTAAAATTATCTATGCTGCCAAAATCTCTCCATCTTAGCCAAAAGGATTTTCGTTCAACATTGCAAAACTGTGTAGAATGAACCCATCCTGATCCCAAATTCAGTGCATGGAAAGAAAGCGTTCGTGTGCAGTCTGGTGAAAAGTAACACAACGGCAATGCTACTGCAGTGGACTTCTCCATCGGGTCCAGTTTGCCAGCAGGAGTGAGCACTCCAGTCTACCAGAGACAAAGCCAAAAGCTGAGCGACTTCAAAGACACATTGGATTTCCCAGCATAAATACAAGAACATGAAATAACATTCGAGATGTGATTTCTGGCATTTACCTTTGGATACAAGTGCAGTTTTTCATATTCATCCCTATTAAATTTAACATCACTGGTTTGGGATGATTTTCTAGCGTGTTGAGTTCTTTTTGAAGATTCTTAATGTATTACCTAAGCAAATTAGTATGAGATAATTTGGGGACGGTTATATGCACTTTTGTTGTATCAAACCGGATAAGCCAAAGGCAATCAGGAGACACACCCTTGTTAAAGTATGGCCCCAGCAACCAAGCAGTACTGACTGGGTGCTGATTGGGTACTGGTGACTCCTGAGACTGTCATGCAGACAACCGAAGCAAATCTCTAGTTTCTGGGAATGCTAGCTGCCATGTCTACACAGTGGAAGGGAAGACTGCCACATCATGAGGGGATCAAAGACTCTGATGTCATGACCTTGCTGTAAGCTGCATCAGTTTTCTAGGTCTGCTGTGACAAAGTCAGAAAGACTGGGTGGCTAAAAACAACATAAACATATTGCCTTATAGTTCCGGAGGTTAAAAGTCCAAAATGAGGGAATCAGGAAGGCTATGCTCCCGATAGTTCTAGGGGACAATCATGCCCCGCCTCTTCTAGCTTCTGGTGTTTGCAGGCAATACATGGCCTTCCTCAGCTTGTAGGTGCAACGCTACAGTCACATGACCATCTTATTTGTCTTCACATCATTTTCCCTGGGTGCATGTCTATCTCTGTGTCCACATTTCCGCCTTTTAAAAAAATGTTTATTTATTTATTTGGAGAGAGAGGAAGAGACAGAGAGAGCTGGGGAGGGGTAGAGAGAGAAGAAGAAAGAGAATCTCCACACTGTCAGCACAGAGCGCGATATGGGGCTTGTACTCATGGACCGCAACATCATGACCTGAGCTGAAATCAAGAGTCTTATGCTCAACCGACTGGGCCAACAGTCTTCTGCTCAACCCACTATTTCCCCAGGACACCAAAAATATTGTATCAGGATCCACCCTAATGATCTCATTTTAACTTGATTACCTCTGTAAAGATTCTGTTTCCAAAGAACAGCACCTGCTAAGGTACATGGGTTAGAACTTCACCATATCTCTTTGCAGGGGAGAGCACAATTCAACCCATAACATACAACTTGTTGAAATTCCAACACATACGACCCTCATGAGAGTATACCGATCTGCTAAAATTTCATTTCAAGTTCTCTTGATAAGGATTGTATCTCTTCATTCCTAAATCAGTGTTTAGAATTTTTATAGTTTGTGTGTTTTTAAAAATCCCCAGTGAAATAGAATGTTATTTTTAAACAAATTAAAATGGGCTTATCTATTCTAAAACACTCCAGTCTTGGTTACAGTAATATGTACTGAAAAGTCTGAATAGATGAATATAATATGCAATGTTGACATATATGTCAATGAAATCCTTTTATCATGTAATATCACATGGGAAACACACTTTAGGAATTACTGCCCGAAGCCATGCAACTACTAAAAATAACTTTTTAACCTTATTCCTTAAAATCATCTATGTAACCAAATACTCAGTTTTCATACTGTCCTTTCTCTGCAGTATTGTGACTCTCGATATATAAGAAGAGACTGAAATATTATCTTTGTTTTCTGCTCATCCCATCTTCTATTTATTAAAAAATTCACTAGTTTTCCATTTCTTTTTCCTGAGTAGTCAACTACGCTTTGGTGTGTCTCTGTAAGAATTACTTCCTTTGGGAAATCACCCTTCTCTCATTCGGAAAATCATACTGCCCAGCACACTGCGTTTGGATGAGACCAATCCCACCCAGGCATGAGAAATACACGAGTATTCTCTTAGGGTTGTACGTGAAGCAAAGCAAAGAGAGAGATTTATCCATGCAAGTTCTGTGGTCGAGGAAAAAGAAAAAGAGAAAAGGGGCACCTGGGTGGCTCAGTCAGTTGGGTGTCCGACTTTGGCTCAGGTCATGATCTCACAGCTTGTGGGTTCAAGCCCCACGTCCGGCTCTGTGCTGACAGCTCAGAGCCTGGAGCCTGCTTTGAATTCTGCGTCCCTCTCTCACTCTGCCCTTCCCCCACTCATGCTCTGTCTCTCTCTTAAGAATAAATAAAACTTGGGGCGCCTGGGTGGCTCAGTCAGTTGAGCGTCCAACTTTGACTCAGGTCACGATCTCGCGGTCCGTGAGTTCGAGCCCCGCGTCGGGCTCTGTGCTGACAGCTCGGAGCCTGGAGCCTGCTTCTGATTCTGTGTCTCCCTCTCTCTCTGACCCTCCCCCATTCGTGCTCTGTCTCTCTCTGTCTCAAAAATAAATAAACGTTAAGAAACAAAAAAATAATAAAAAAAAAACTTTTTAAAAAAGGCAAAGAAAAGAATCTCGGTTTGCTTGAAAACTGTCAGCAGGTATTTTGCGGGCAGCAACCGGTATGCTCACCTTCTTCTTTGCCTGGGAAAGTTTGAGTTAATTTTTATCCCAGGCCACTGAAAGAGTAGTAACACAAGCATGATAGTTATTAGCGAGGCATCAAGGATTCCTGTAGTTCACAGACAGGAACAATACCGAATACCGAAACAATACCCAATACTGAAACAATACCCAATACTGAAACAATACCCAATACCGAAACAATACCCAATACAATGTGGTACTTCTCCATTTTGAGCGGGGTCCTAAATTCCGACAGAAATAGCATTCACCAGCCTTCCTGTCTCGTTCCACTTCTGTTTCCTCTAGGAACTGCACTGGCAAGTACAGCAAAGGCATTTTCTTCAGAGAGTAAGTCGCTTAAGAGCAGACACAATATGTTGCCTTATTTGCATCTTTCGTAAATCTTAGCAGAGTGCTCAATAAATATTTGTTAAATTAAATTATTTCTTTGATCGCTCAGTAGATAATGCATCATTGAGTTTATTGATTAGAATTAACTGCTCTGCCTCCAATTAGAATTCATTCACTGTAACCCCAAAGCATGCCCATCTTAAGATATTTTACATAAATTGGGTTCCAAATTGAATATCAGGTTGAGGGATTTCCCTTGCCCTTGTTTCTGGCAGTCTGTTTCCCTTCGTGTGAAATATTGGTCTCTAAAGACGAGTTTCCTTCGAGCAGATTATCAAGATTAACAATTATCCTGCACTCTCTGTTCCACAAGGAAAGCTTTTACTCAATCTCTCCAGGGAAACAAATGCACTCTGTACTCTTCCCGATTTGTTAGGTTAACCTATGTTATTTCCTGTTGTCGGAGCTGCTGCTACTGTTATTATTATAATGTTTAATTTTTGGAGTAAGTTCTCTGAATAGCATTGAGAATATCCCCACAAAGCTCTGTTTTTTTTTTTTTCTTAAAATACTAGGAACATTATTCCTACAGAACGATAACAGCAAGATGGCCTTTTGATCCCTATATATGTCCACTATGTGCAAATACTAAGATCTTCATTCACCCACATGTTTACCTTAACATATGCATTAGCAAACATTATTCAAGCACCTACTTTCTACCAGCTTCTACCTCTGGCGTTGTGGACACACAGTTGAAAAACCATACCTGGCTTAGGGAATACGGTCAATGGTATTGTAATAGTGCTGTATGGTGATACACGGTAAGCTCAGTATAACATATAGAGTTGTTAAATTACCATGTTGTATACCTGAAACTAATGGAACATTGTGTGTGAACTACGATTCAATTTTTTAAAAAATTGGGACTCCTGGGTGGCTCAGTCGGTCAAGTGTCCAACTTCGGCTCAGGTCACGATCTCATGGTCCGTGAGCTCGAGCCCTGCGTCGGGCTCTGTGCTGACAGCTCAGCACCTGGAGCCTGCTGCAGATTCTGTGTTTCCCTCTCTCTGCCGCTCCCCCACTCACACCCTGTCTCTCTTTGTCTCTCAAAAATGAATTTTAAAAATGTTAAAAAAAAAAAAAAGGAGGGGGTCCTGGGTGGTTCAGACAGTTGAGTATCTGACTTTTGATTTCTACTCAGGTCATTTATTACCCCCTGGTTGTGGGATCAAGCCCCACATGGGGCTCTGCACTGAGCATGAAGCCTGCTTAAGAGTCTCTCTCTCCCTCTCTCTCTCTCTCTTCCTCCCTCCCTCCCTCCCTCTGCCCCTCTCTCCTACTTGTGTTCTATAAATAAATAAATATATACATACATACATAAAAAATAGGGGGGGAAAAAGAAAAACATACCTTGCTTTTCTTTCACTAAATGTATTTTTTTCCCTAACATCAACAGGAAACACCAACCCTTACAGTCTGATCCTCTACTTCATTATGTTTCTGCCATTTATTTTCGCTTGAATTTTTTTGTAACTCTCTCTGGTGGTTAAGATTAGATTTGGCCGTGAGTGGGCGCCTGGATAGCTCAGTCAGTTAAGCGTCCCACTCTTGATTTCGGCCCAGGTCATGATCTCAGGTTCATGGGTTCAAGCCCCGGGGTGGGCTCCACGCTGGCAGTGCAGAGCCTGCTTGGGATTCTGTCTATCCCTCTCTCTTCCTGCTCATGCTCTCTCTCAAACACGCAAACACACACACACACACACACACACACACACACACACACACACACAGATTTGGCTGTGACAACAGAGAATTGAAATTATAGTGGCTGAAACATGATGGGATGTCTTTTTCCTCCCTCAACTAATAGTCTGGATGAAAGGAGCCCAGTGCAATACCGTGACTCCATGGTGCCAGGGACACGTGCACATTATCGGGCTTGTTGTTCTGCCGTGTTTAGAGGGCTGTTTCCCCCTGTGGCCTGGCAAGGCTCACCCTCTCATCTGCAGTCTGGCCAGTTAGGAGGGAAAAGGTGAGCAGAGTGCAAGCCTCATACCTTCAACACAAATCCAAGCTGGCCAGAATATGGCTACTCTTCCTCACCAGAGAGTATAGGAAATAGCACTCTTAGCCTTGGCTGCTAAGAACCAGAAGTTATATAATTACAGGAACAATGAGGAAAGTGATCAGGGATAATTAGCAGCTCAGCAATTCACAGAGTTTACTTTCCCTCCCTTGGTTTTGCTTTCCCAACACAATTTACCAGGTACACAGCTAACAAGACTGTGAATTATAAGATACTACACCTATAACAGAAGTTTATGCTTGGTTACAGAATAGATCATTAGTTGTTAAGGACCATAAGTTAAGATAAGGCTTTACATTTAAATGTGCTTTAATCACCAACAAATAGCTTCACTGAAGCCAAAGTCTGTATTACACGTCTCTTCACCAACCGCCCAGGCACCACCAGGAGGTGTGAATTTCAGGTATTTTTCTCACCACCTGAGCAGATCAGCAGGTGGTAAGTAATCCTAGTCTTTGGAATCCAGAAAGTCAGACAAAAACCTGTGAATTCCATATAAGTTTTACCTTTTTTTGCTTCCACAAATAATGATGCATGCCTTAACGGGAAAATAGAAAAAAAAATGCAGTTGTGTGATAACAATATAATTGAACATACGGTTCTGCTCATTTCAATACTGCCTCTATCGTTAATATCCTCTCATTATTTTTCATTTAACATATGATAAGAATAAAGGAAAAGAAATTAGTGTGGGATATGGTTGAGATTATTTCCAGGTGCTCATGCAAAGGTGATATCATAGAGGGACCAGTCGCTCAAAAGATGTTAGCACCAACTTTAGGGAGAGAGACCAAAATAATTATCAGCAGCTGAGAAAAAAAGAAAGCTAGGAATTGTTAATGTCCATAGGCTATCCCAAAGAGCAATGAAAAATCAGGATGTAAAAACTAGTTTTGCATAGTAAATGTGTTTTATGGTACAAAAGCATAGCTTTGAAATGAAGGTCCAAGGTACATCAACTCTAAGTGCCCTATTCATCACCTGCGAGGCGTCCGTAGTCGGGTAGCATTAATTCTATGGTTTTGTATTGCAAGTCAGGCCACAGGATACATATTATTTTACAAGGAAATATTGGAAATGGTTGGAGGTGCTTGTGAACATATACTTGAGATAGAATAATGACATATAGCACATTTACTATGCACACAGAATTTAGATAAGTGGAAGGAGCATCCTTGCTCGTCTTAAAGAATCAGCCCACCAGGCCTTAGGTAACGTTTATGCACTGGTTCAACACATTCACATTATGTAGGAGGAAGGAGATGTGTGCCAAACAATTAATTTAATACCTTGAGGAGCATAAGCATCCCATTAATGGCCTCTAAACAAGCAGGCCTTCTCTCACCATGGTAACCGGTAAGAGCTGTCAGAGTTTTTACAGTTCAGGCTTCTGTCACTGCTCAGGGGAATCCTGTAGATGCCTTAATTTCCTCTGCTTCTAGACATGTTTTCCAAAGGTTAAGGCACTTTTTTGAGGGTCACGTTTAAGGTTCTTTTTTAGTATCAAGAATAAAATCAAATAAAGCAGACCTAACTGAAAATTCTGTGCAACACATTAGCACTTGCTAAACAAGGTCGGTTTCTGCATTCTGTAACTCTGGCAAAAGGTGTGGGGAAAAAGGGCGTGGTGCCCAGGAAGGCAAGAATGTGTCACAACGTGTGGGTGAGGGGCACTTTTGGAGACCCAGAGTTGAACTTGCCATACAGGCATAATTTTCACCGTCTGGGTGAAAAGACATCTAAGAATTGAAATGCTTTATGATTCTAATGGAGAAGCCATTGCAAAAAGGCTGCGCACATGTTCAACCGCAGCCGAAATGGATGGTGGGTAATCATTGTCCATTAAAGAAAGGTTAGGTCACGGATAACCATGGCAGACATCTGGACCAGGGTGAACTGCCACAGAGATGACTGCTCACGTGATCTTAGTTATAAATAGATTTTCTCCCTCAACACGAGCTGCTCTTTTTCACGCTCACTGACTCCCTGTGTTTATCTTCTCACTTATGAAGCCTTTAGCCTTATCTGTTATGTTACATGTTTGTTTCTTGGGCAAGTGATCTTGTCAAATGTCCACCGCAGTGATAACCGAAGCCAGTGGTCTTCTATCTACAGGGCCCACGGTTATATGCTCTGGACTCAAATAATTAAGAGACCCTGGTCCCCCACGGAGGAAAGGTCTTCCAGAGGTCCGTTATCTCAGAGTCCCGTTTTTACTATTTTTATGACAACTACCCTGATGGGTTCAAATGCTGAACATATGGTATCATAGGCATACCGTGTCTTGATTTTAATAGGATACTTGAAAAACAAAAGTGTGGTCTTTGGGGATGTATTGATGAATACAAACTAGAAAACAATATAATTATGGAGACATATAGCTGAGTATAGAGCCTACCTACCATAAAAATCTTGGTCAATGAGTTGATGCAAAAAGTTTTTTAAGGAGAGAAAATGTTTCTAAAACTTTTCAGAGTCCCACCCTTGTCTTTTGCTATTTAACACAGAAATAGAAAAACTTATGTTTTTTTTCTAGAATTTGAGTGTAACATACATTTGGTAGCTAATTTGAGCAGATGATATAATTATCTTTCAATATCATCCTTTTAATCTAGAATAACAGCTTGAAATTTTAACATTAAAACTGACAAAATTTTAACATTAAAATTGAGGCAAAGTAGACATACAGAAAGAGCCAATGGAAGTCAACAGAGGAATATGACATCCAAACAATAAATGTAAAATAAGGCTAGATTCATGGAAACAAAGTACTGAAATTAAAAAAAAAAAAAGATGATTTATTCATTCAAATTCAAAGAACATTGTAGTCACCCATGCACTTTGAACATGACTGGGATTTAAAGGGTGAGCAAAGCTGGACATTGGAGAACTTACAGTGGGACAAACATAGTAGAGGACACAGGTTTGCAAACATAAATGTCAGAGAGCGTGACACTCAGAGCTGACATCCAATGGTGCCGCCCAACAGCGTCCAGGCTTGTGTTAACTCCGCCTAGTGACAGACGCCCAGCCGACCCCAACTAATAAATATTTTAAATATCACCTGAACCTGGTGATATGTTCTACCACACTGATGTACCTAAAGACAGGCAGAATTTCTAACAAGACAGAAGCCACGAAACAGCATGGAAGGCTGAAGGAGCATTGGGAGCAAAGCCTGGAGACGTAAAAAGACTGGACGAATGGCAGGTCAAGTCACGGGTCCAGGGAAGGACTTTGCTGGAAGGCAGACCCGGAGGAGTTCGGAGTGAGCCCAGGCATGGATTTGGGAATCTCCCAGGTGGGCACGACAGATCCAATAACAGAGTGAATACAATCTCCAGGGAAGAGAATGCAATTGGCAAGGGAGAGGATGACCCCATCAGACAAACGTTAAGATTTCTAGTCTAAGAAAAGTAGTAAGAATTAAAAACCGCTAACCATCTGTAACATAGAACAAATTGCTTTTATAGAAAAGGAGAGAATAAAATGCCCACACAGCACAGTCCTATCTGTGTCCTTCCCTTCTGGGTCCTGGAACACGCCTCTCAACCATGCCGGAGCATCAAACAGAACCAAACAGGAAGTCATAAGAGGCCCTAATTTTATTTGTGCTACTGTAGTTTGCCAACTTACGTTCACATGACCCCAAATATTCCACTGAGAAATTTAAAACTTCAGTTTGCTGGTGACATGTCTCCAAACCATAAGTCAGCCAGACTGATTCTTTCCAAGGGTTCTCTCTGGGCTTAAGTAAAGACGATCTCAATGTGTGGATTTTCTCGCTCTTTGGTTTTACCAGCCTTCTTATCCCAATATCTCCCTTGGTAACTACGACAATGTCTGAGGAGGGAAAAAATGAAGAGACATCTCTTAGAGGATTTGGCTCAGAGGTGCCCAGATTTATAAATGATGATGTTTTCCTGGGCATTCACAACAGTCATCTGATTGGAGCTCCGTGCTTGGAAGATGAAAAGGTTTGCTTCTGACACTCCTCCCACGCCGTCCCAAGTCTCGCTCGCTGCCGTCCTACCTTCCGGCTCCCGCAGCAGCACTGTCACCTAATTTAATGTCACACCTGAGAGGGACTGCGTCTGCCTTGCATGACAGAACAGCAGCCACAACGGGCAGCGTGGCTCCGGTAGGGGTCACAGCCAGGCAATTTCATTGTGACGACTGAAGACCGATCAGAAGCTCTGCAGTGCAAGCCACCCTTGACAGAGACTGGCTGGGACCACCGGGATTTCATTTCATGGCTCCTCTTTAAAAAACGTGCATACTTATGAAATCACCCTCGTGAAGTTCAGCGCGATCTTGATTAAGTGCGTCTGTATTGTTGTGAGATGCAGTTTAGGGGCAGAAGCTGAGAATATCCTTAAATCAAAAATAGTGATGCCAGTTGCAATTTTTAAGTTGAAAGAGAAGAAACGCTTCCCAAGAACAATCCCTTATGCCAAACCAACTGTTGGAGCAGGCATTACTACCCTTGCGGCAGTCACCTTCTGCTCAGAGAGTCTGTTGCAAGGAAAAGGAACAGCTGTCACCCCTTACGCTGGCTGTGGTGGGGAGGGGCCGGGCTGCTGTTCCCAGGGCACATCTGGGTGTGCTGGCTCACGTCCCATTGAAGGTCCACATAAAGTGAATGTACACACTGCCCAGGTGCTGGGCTTTTGCTGGGAGCACATAATATGAGGCCAGATCACATCTGTGCGACAGCCACAGGCTGAAAATGCCGGCAGGACTATTTACAGAGGTTTTCTTCTAAATGGAGTTTGCCTCCTCTGAATGTACTGCTCCGCCATTATGCAAAGTCAGAACGCCCTTCGATTCAGGGGCACAGAACCCTGAGGCCACAGAGATACCCAAAACCTTTCGGCAGAAACAATCCCCAGTTCTCACGTTACTAAAGGATCACCTGTGTAGAGCTGCTGACAGTTACTTATTGAACCTACAGAGGTTACACGTCAAGTTCCAGATCTTCTTTCCAATGGTTCTTGCACATGACTCTCAACTAGATGGTCTACAGCCTGTTTTGCTGCCGCCAAGCTGAGAAACGTAAAATGGTACAAAACATCAGACAGAGACGCTGATCCAACATACTCCGTGTAAAGGTGAAAACTGAGTCAATATTTCACTATTTTTGTTTATATCTTGATTCAACTCATTGATTTTTTGTTTTCAAAACCTCATCGTCTTTTTCTGGCTCCCTGTCTCCCTGGAACGTTCAAAGTTTCAGGAAGATTTCGAAAAATAAGTCAGCCTTGTTCTCATGGATACCCATACTATGATGTTCCTTCTTTATCTGCTCTGTAATCTGAGAAAAGGCATAAATGAAATGTTAACTCTCCTTTCTCTCCGACATCAGGCCATAAGAGAAACATGACAGGTGATATCACAGGGTGAAATTTATACATACATATATATATATATGTGTGTGTGTATATATATATATATATATATATATATATATATATATATATATATATTTTACTTTACATTACTGGCCAGGAGGAACTATAATGTGTAGAATTTATGCACAAATTTTAGAAGCATTTGGGTCCTCCAGACCACTCTTTTAAATTGGGGACTTTTCAAATCTCTAATTTAAATGTAAGTTTAAGCAATGAATAAATACTAAAGGCATGACCTAAATGGAAAAGAATTGCTTAGATGAAAATGTTAGAATACAGAGAGTTGCTCTATGAGCTTGGTACAGGGTCTGAATGAAAAACCTAAGTAGTCAGAAGCCAGGATCGACTAGGTAGATTCAGGAGACTCGGCCACGACCCGCGTGTAACTCAGAAAATCGAGCGAATAGAGGTGGAACACTTAGCTGTGTAAACCACACTGCTCACTTTTAAACACATCCCACGGCACCTGGTAATTCAGCATGGCATCTGGGAGACTCACAGCCATCCACGGGGCTGAGGCCCCAGCTGGCACCTGCCTAGGCTGAGTTGCAAGGCGATTCCAAACACTCTTCTTGACTGAGCCAAACGGCGACAGACACGGGCATTGTTCACTTGAAAACTGTGTTCACGGCACCTGCAACTGTAAATTCATGACGCTCTTTAAGGGCGCTGCTGTCATTCAGGCTGCGTACTGGTTCCGAGAGAGCTCTCCCTCGTGCGGGTGGCATGGGGGAGCTCTGCGCCAAAGGCACGGTGTCCGTCCCCGTAAAGCTTCCCTCCCCGGAATGAGCTCCAGCAGCGTGACGGCTGACCTTAGCAGAAACCTTCGTCTCCTTTGCGCTCTGTCTTCGCCAGTTACGCAGACACAGACACTGTCCTCGCCTGGGTCCGACAAGGCCGTTATTTTCCTCCTATTTTCTTTTCGGAGCAATAGACACAACAAAACAATACACACAACAAAGCCTTGATCTCTAGGCGTTTTTTTAAAGAGACGTTAATGGACAGTGATGTGTGAGCGCAGGCCAACTTGGGGATAAAAAACTGAACATTTGTCAAAGCTGTATCAGTGAATTTAGTCACTATCTCAGACATCTAGTAGATGGGTGAATGCAGACGTAAGGAGTACGAACAAGTGCTTACCAGGCCCCAGGCCAAGGATTTTACCAACACAATTTTACTTATGTAATTCTGAAAATTAGCCTGAGATACACCTGACTTCAGCTCAGGTCATGATCTCGCAGGTTATGAGTTCAAGCTCCACATCGGGCTCTGTGCTAACAGCTCAGAGCCTGGAGCCTGCTTGGGATTCTGTCTCTCTCACTCTCTGCCCCTCCCCCACTCAGGTTCTCTCTCACTCTCGCTTTCTCTCTCTCTCTCCCTCCCTCTCTCCCTCCCTCCCTCCCAAAAATAAATAAACATTAAAAAACATTTATAAAAAAATTCTAACTCTAACTTCTCTGACTTAAAACCTAATAATCTTTTGTGGCACGTGGGTGGCTCAGTTGGTTAAGTGTCCAACTTCAGCTCAGATAATGATCTCACAGCTCATGAGTTTGAGCCCCGCGTCGGGTTCTGTGCTGACAGCTCAGAGCCTGGAGCCTGCTTCCGATTCTGTGTCTCATCTGTAGAACTGTACCTTCCAAGATTCCTTGAGATGGGAACAGGTGGAAGGATGGAATTAATGAACAAAGTGAGCCTTTCAGCTGTCCATAAATAAATAAATAAATAAATAAATAAATAAATAAAGATGTCCCATGCACCAATCATTGCAACTAAGTGCTGGGGAAACAATAATAAAGAGAACATACATTCTGATGTTCTTGAGTTATATAAACAAGACAATGAGAACATAGATTATTGCACTAGAATGCCAAAGAGTTCACCCTTACTAGAAAAGTCTCAAAATAAATAACACAGGTTTATAAGAATAATAGGAAAACAAGTAAAACTTGATAATGGTTTACTCTGATGCATCTATTGAGACATATTGCTTCTTCTCTGCTAGAATGGAGTATCTGTAAGCATTGCATGTCTATCGTAGCAATTCTAAGGGATCATTGACGGGCTTACCAAATGAATGAATGAATGAATGAATGAATGAATGAATGAATATTAAAAAGAGTGCCAGTTTGATCATCAGGAGGCCACACTCCGGTCCTCTCTCCCACTGGTTCACTGTTGAGCTGTGGAGCACAATGCTTCTCAGATCTTGACTTTCTGATGAGCATGGTTTCCTTCAAATTCCAAAATTCTAAGTTGATGAGTACTTTCATTATAAATTTTAAATATGTGCTTCTTAAGATACCACCCAAAGAGAAAGTCTTAGATATAGTTAAGTGTCCTCCTAAAACATCATGGCTACAAATTTAGATATTTGCTCACTATTCTGGGATTATACAACATTAAGAAGGAAGATAACACAAATCTGTCATCTGTGCCAAAAAGGATAAAAATCCTCCTTTCTTTGGCTGAAAATGTTGATGTCTTTGCTGTAATTAAATCCACAGGAGAACTAACCCATCCAAATAGCAACAAATTCTTCTGTGAATTATCACCTATTCCTAAGCACCAACTAAGGCTCATTTCCCATATTAAAGGCAATACTGAACAAGCTAGACAAGCAGGAATTTTTATTTTTTTCACATATTTACTCTCTATTCATTTTTTCCATTACATAAAAAAAAGTCTGCTGCCATTCAGAAGAAAACTTTTGAAATAAAATAGCACATGCCCTCAAAGTTGACATTCCCTGCTTTTCAAAGTACTAGCTCAATTAAAGCTTAAAATAATCCTATGAAGATGATATAACTGGTTGTTTTACTATTTCATGGTTGGAGAAACAGAGGCCTTAAGTTACTTGCTCAAGCTCAGAAGGAGAGTAAGAGGGGGTGCCTGGGTGGCTTAGTCGGTTAACTTCTGACTTTGGCTCAGGTCATGATCTCACGGTTCATGGGTTCGAGCCCCGCGTCGGGCTCTGTGCTGACAGCTCAGAGCCTAGAACCTGCTTCAGATTCTGTGTCTCCCTCTTTTTCTCTGCCCCTCCCCAACTCATGCTCTGTCCCTCTCCCAAAGGTAAATAAATAAACATTATTTTTAAAAAAAGGCAGCTAGTAAGAGGCACAACCTGTGTTGATTCGAGAGTAGAACTCTCCTCTTGACCACAACAAACTGAATGGAAATCTATTTTTACTCTGTCATAATTAAAATCAGTTCAGTGAAGATTTTGTGTTTGATGGATTAATAGTGATAAAATTTCAGTATCACAATAGCTGGTTAACTCATAAGCCTCAGTTGGCATATTGTCAGGAACTATATATTAATTTTAATATTGACTGAAAATACCTAACAGCAGTGTCATGAAGCCAAATAAATACTTCAGATAACACTTATAACTGCTCTCGGTTACTGAATACTTAAAGTTTTAAATCAGGGGCTCCTGGGTGGCTCAGTCGGTTAAGCATCCGACTTCGGCTCAGGTTATGATCTCACAGTCTGTGAGTTCGAGCCCCGCATCGGGCTCTGTGCTGACAGCTCAGAGCCTGGAGCCTGTTTCAGATTCTGTGTCTCCCTCTCTCTCTGCCCCTCCCCGTTCATGCTCTGTCTCTCTCTGTCTCAAAAACAAATAAACGTTAAAAAAAAAAAAAATTAAATCAGCGGTAAGACAGAGATGAGTTTAGAAGGAAGATTAAAAAAAATAACTCTTTGTTTCTTAGATTTCAGTAATTTGGATGTATTTGTTTTTTCATGGTCAAACTTAATGTCTATGACCCAAATCAGAATAAAATCCAAATACAAATACAGAATAAAAAATGGAATATATTGAATATGTGTAGATAAATATAGGTTATTACATGATCCGTTTGAGTATAAAAATTACTCCATTCCAAGAAGATAATTGAAGTGATTGCATCAGATCCATCCTCCCCACCTTGGCAGCCACATACAAAACTTCCATCTTTCTACCTGTTTTGGTTTTGTGTTGTTTTCACTTTTAATAACTGACTCCTTGCTATGAAATGTCACAGAAAGAGAGCTGTCATTAAATTTCTAGACAAACTTTCCAGAAATAAATAAATCTATCCAACTTCACAGGATTTGAGATTCCACCAGATTTGAGAAACGTTCGTTCAATCTGGAGCCACGACCGGGGTACATTTTCTGCCCCGGGGATGATGCCTACACAGTGCAAGGGGAGGGCCGCGGGTCATCTAGCCCTTTCTGTCGATGGCTCACGGCCCATCAGAAAGACAGAGCACATTCACAGGAAGCACAGGAGGGTTCCACGAAAGGAGTATTTATAAAGTAGTGGGACCCAGCAAGCAAGAATGGGCCATCTGCCATCAGAAGGAGACCCCCATGGCAAGAGAGGGAGCCCTTATGTTCCTTACTTAAGAAAGACACTCATGTGGAACAGACTTGTCACTTTGTGGTCAGGCCATATAACCTTAACTAGGAAACCACTTTGAAAGAAAATGAATATAATTGGTATTTTGTAGTAATTTTGATGGAAGCATCACTGTGGAAACTTGTTTCTACTCTAACCATGAGGAGGAAGATCACCTCTGGAAGTTCCAGTACATATAATGTCATTTGCCTGGGGATTACATGCACTTAAATATCTTGTTGGTCATTGCTCAGTCTTAAATTTTGGTTTGATTCTATCGCCTTCCTTTACTCATGAAGGACAACATGGATACATAATACTTACTCGGCAACAGGCACATTTTACAATACTAGCTAGACCCCTGAGGGAAAGCTTGGCCAGGAGCCCAGGCACTGGCCCTCCGGTCCCTGGCATAAGGGAATTCTCTGACCCCACTCTCTAGCTCCCAGCTCTACCGACGCCTCCCACTGGCCAAGCCTGACAAGAAGCCAGCAGCAACCCCGGTGAAGTCAGACTGACGCGATACTGCAGGGTGGAGAAGGGTGGAGACTGGGCAGATCTTGAGAAGAAACTGGAAAATATCCAGGACATGCTCCCCCCCACCCCCAGCAAAAGCACATGATAGTCAGAGACTCTCCCCACAAACAGATGTGGGAAAGGTGTGAGAAGAACAAAAACAGGGCCAAGAATGGCCACCACATGAACGTGGGAAGGAGGCGGGGCTACACTTTACCCAACTGTACATTAACATCATGCTTTGCAGTCTGCGTAGAAATTACTAACCTGGTTTTATAGGGAAAAGGAGCTGCAGAAAAATTAAATAAATTGCCAAAATTCATACGACCAACAAGTGGAAGAATTGGGAGTTGAAACAAAAGCATTCTGATTTCAAATAACAAGGTTTTCCAGGAGGGAACCCACACCCCAAGCCATAGGTGAGGAGCCGTTCGATTTCCCACTGGCCTGAGACACAGCCCTACTAAAGAAAATCAGATTTTAACTGACCCTGTTTGCATCCAGGTTAGGAACAGCTGAAGGTCCCTGAGACTTGGGTACCTGAGAAATCCAACAAATCACATGAAGAACAGAACTAGTTGTTGAGAGTTTGTTTTTTGCCTTTTAATCTACTGAAGACACATACTGGAAGAAAATGTGCCACCCAGGCATTTTTCCTCTTTGCCACAGGCATGAGTACCACTTGAGAGAAGACACTGTCATTTATATAATACTGGAATGGTTAATATTTATGCTCAGTTGTCTGCTACTATGTGCCCCAGGACAACTTGAACTAATTTTTACAGTATAACTGGCAACATGCTTTGTGAAAACAAGACAAGAAATACATGTAACCAAGCTGGTTTTGATTTGGCCTCAATAAACTTATCTCCCATTAACCTCCTTCAATTATCTAACAATTCTCAACAGCAAAGATAATTTCTCTTACATCCCTTGAGTAAAACACGCATACGAAATGGACTTATTTGGGATCAATCCAGGCAATCTTTTTTTTTTATTGAAATATACTTGACATTTAACAATGTGTAAATTTAAAGTGTAGAACATGGTAATTTGATGAGTTTATATTCTGTAATATGATTGCCATTGTAAAGATAATTAGCACCTCTGTTACATTACATAATTAGCATTTCTTTTAAGTGGTTGGAATAATCAAGTTCTAGATTCTTAGCGAATTTGGTGATACTGTTGTCTGTGTTCCTTACGCTGTGTGTTAGAGTTCTAGGACTTAGTCACTCCTCACGGCAAGTTTGTCCACTTAAACAACTACCCCCCCAACCTCCCAGCCCCTGGTAACCACCACTGTGCTCTCTGCTTTAATGAGTTTGGCTTTTTTACATTCCACATGTAAGTGGTATCATACAGCATTCATTGTTTTCTGCATCAGTATTGCCACAAATGACAGGATGTCCTTTCTCATGACTGGACAACATTCCAGTATATACATAATACAAACATGTATGTACTATATGTATATGTATATATAATAGGTAGAAAGTGTGTATATGTATATATACATAGAATTTTCTTTATGTTGTTTCTATAAACAACTGAGGTTTTTCCATAGCTTGGATATTGTGCTATTGTGAATAATGCTACAATAAACATATGCCCAGAAGTAAAATTTCTAGATCATATGGTAGATCTATTTTTAATTGTGTATCATCTTCTGTACTCACGAAACAGCAACATGGATACTTCATAAGCAATAGACACATATTAAAATACTACATAATGATCATTGTCTAGGCATTATGGAGAGGAGTGCACAAAGAAAGACCAAGGGATACAATGAAACACACATACCCCCTCATCATCATCATCACCTTTGGACCAAAGGACTTTGCCATCTGATGGGATGGGTGGAATTCTCCTACAAGCCGAGACAGATATACAAAGAAATCACCCATTTTCAGAACACCACAAGCATTGTCACGCCATACTTTGCAACTCATACAAAGGACAATACGGTCTATTTCATGCAGGGACATGGACACATATATAAATAGAACTGGCCTGGTGGAATATTCCCCACACTGAGAATAACAGTTCCATCTAAGGAGTATGAAAAGAAGGAACTGAAGACAATAGTCAAAAGAGAACTTACCCCCACCTGTAATGCTTCAACTTTCATAAGATGAATATATTTTTGCCCATGTCGTGTATTTTTCAAACCTTTACAATAACACAAATAACGGTGTATACAAAGTTCTATTAGCACAGATGAAGGAAATGTTAAATGTGCCTGTGTAATCATGGAAGCCATCTTAGAGGAGGTGCCATTTGAATTTAGTCTTAAATAGGAATACTCTGATGGGAAACGTGAGAGTGGGGCATATCAAGAAAAAAGCAGCACGGTATGCAAAAACAAAGAAATGGGACAAAACCTGGTGTGGCTAACAGGTGGAAGGCGTATGTAGGACAGAGGGAACACTGGCAGATGTGGCTGGAGGAGGCTGGCTTGCAAGACTAGAGAATTTAGATGGAACTGGAGGGTATCACACTAAGTGACATAAGTCAGTCAGAGAAAGACAGATATCATATGTTTTCACTCATATGTGGATCTTGAGAAACTTAACAGAAGACCATGGGGGAAGGGAAGGGAAGGGAAAAAATAGTTACAGACAGACAGGGAGGGAGGCAAACCATAAGAGACTCTTCAATACAGAGAACAAACTAAGGGTAGATGGTGGGTGGGGCAGAGGGGAAAGTGCGTAATGGGCAATGAAGAGGGCACTTGTTGGGATGAGCACTGGGTGTTGTATGGAAGCCAATTTGACAATAAATTATATTAAATAAATAAAGACTTAAAAAAAAGAATTTAGAATCAGGATTATCAACTTTTGACCCATGACCCTTTACATAAACAGAAGCATCTCCTGCCTTCCTTTAATGTTAATTGAAATTGCAAAAGTACATTAAATATTGAAACTAAAAATTAAAAAAAGGAATGATAGCCTTAGTATTACATTCATACATACACATACACACACAATTTAATTATATGATCTGGCTACAAGTTTTGTATCCTTTAGGAAAAAGTTTGTTTGTTTGTTTGTTTATTTATTTATTGAGAGAGAGAGAGAGAGAGAGAGAGAGAGAGAGAGAGCATGCATGCAGGTGGGGAAAGGGCAGAGAGAGAGGGAGAGAGAATCCCAAGCAGGCTCCACATGATCAGCATTGAGCCCAATGCGGGGCTCAAACTCATGAACCATGAAATCATGACCTGAGCTGAAATCAAGAGTGAGACGTTTAACAGACTGAGCACCCAGACGCCCCTACAAGTTTTGGATGCTATGCATCATGAAAGAAAGAAACGGCTCATGTTAAATATCGATCCAGTTATACTGTTTCGTTTCCACAGAAAACAAAACACATAAAGCAACTTTCCCCATTATGTACAGATTCAAAAAATGAGGTAACGCCCCGAGCCAGCAAGGGAACAGCGATTTACCTCATAATCAAATCCTAAAAGTTACTTTCTGGAAGTTAACTATGCCAAATTAATCAAATGTTAATTTTAAAAACTAAAACTTTTCTGGACCATTCAACAAAACTGAACATCTCTGAGGAGAGTTTTGCACAAGTTTAATTCTGTGCCAGGGCATAGGACACCACAGACTCGCTCTCTGGATTTGTTCTTCCTCAGATAAGGTGTGCTTTCCTTCCTGTAACTCACTGTCAAGACCACTGCCCTTCTGAGATCTTCATTAAAGGATGAGCATCTATACCCCAGTTTTTCCTTCTGTGGCTGGAGCAGGTATTGCACGTTGCTGGCGGTTTTTTCCCCTCAGTTGCGGGTTCAACATTTTCGAAGCTCATATACTTGCCAAATATGCTAAGCTCTTTGGAAAATTATCATTTTTGGAAGTTTAAAGCATTTGGTATTTTCCCCTGGTGTTCCCAAACCAGAGCAACTTCAAATTGTAGATAAGGACACCTTTCCTTTTGACCAGATTGCGACATGGTTTCTATGGGCGAATTTCCATAATCTATCAGCAGCCTATTCTAGGTCTGTTGAGCCAACCTTTGTGGTACAACCAATTAAGTTTTTTGTTTCTTTTTAACTCTGGGTGTTTTCAAAAGAAAAGAAGTCAGTTCACTGGACAAAAGAGTCCAAGAAGAAAGATTTTGGAATGGAGCCTATCACATGACTCCCTCTGATCCACTCTATGGGTACTCACAAGCCTGGGGTGGACATTCATTTTGGAGAAATCGATGTTAATGGCTCCTCCTGGATCCAGGCCTCAACTGTGTGAACATCATCTTATCAAGCACAAACAAACCTTGTGGGGAGCGGGGGTATATCCCAATGCATCATGCTAATGGAAAAGTTGCCGTATCAACCACAGTGGAATGTGGCAAGGCTATAATTTTTTTAAGAGTATCTACCCTTCTTTCCTGTCTAAAAAAAAGCAAAACAAGATTCTCACTGAACCATTAAAGGAGCCAGGGAAAGGATATAGCTCGCACTGATGATTTTCTTCTGAGACAGACCCTGATAGAGTACAGAGGCTCTAAGTATCATTGGATGAACTACGATCTTACTTAGGAGGAAGGATTAAAAAACTCAGAATATATTCTTCTCACAAAGTTCTCTTTTGATTTGTAATACCTTAGGACAAAGTATATTCATTACATCCTCTCTGACAGTGAGTAAGCCATTGGTTTTATTTTTCTCCCTCCCTTGAGGAGTGAAAGCATCTTCAGAAGAAATTCCCAAACACAGGAGGAAAATCACTTCATTTTTTAACATTTCAAGTCCAATGAGAAGATACTCTAATCTGAATCTCAAAAATTCTGATAGACTTTAAAATGGTGTCAGTGTGGAAAATAAGCAAATTGTTTGTCATTTACAATCTTCACGGTTCAACTTTGAACAATCTGCTATTCAACATCAGTGTGTAATGAACCACATTAATAGCAAGAATGAAGTCTTCCCTTGGATCGCTAGGCAGGGTTTTCAAAGTTAATATTTGCTTGTGAACAATCTAGTGCATTCCAGAGAGAAGAGCCCATGTCTCTTCTTTGTCTTTCCACCGAAAATCCCTAGAAAAACACGGGCAGAGCTGATACTTCATCAGTTAATGCTTCAATCATTTTTTCCCTAAATTAATTCCTTATATAAAAAATTTTACTCAGTGGCAGAGCTATCATCGGCTTTTATTATAATCTTCAGGGCTTGAGACAAAATTGGATTTTTTCCATAGTCTTTTTTTAGCCACATATGCATAAACTAGAATTTGGAAAAAAAATTGTTTTGCTATGAAATTCATCACAATGAATAGCATAAGAGTAATGACATCATTCTTAGCACATTTTATAGTTTGACACACTAAATTATTAATTCAGCACTTGACTACTGTGACAGTTAAATTTATGTGTCAACTTAGCTGAGCCACGGTACCCAGATATTTGTCAAACATTATCTTAGAGATTTCTGTGAAGGGAGTTTTTATTTATTTTTTTTTAATTTTTTTTCAACGTTTTTATTTATTTTTGGGACAGAGAGAGACAGAGCATGAATGGGGGAGGGGCAGAGAGAGAGGGAGACACAGAATCGGAAACAGGCTCCAGGCTCCGAGCCATCAGCCCAGAGCCTGACACGGGGCTCGAACTCATGGACCGCGAGATTGTGACCTGGCTGAAGTCAGATGCTTAACCGACTGCGCCACCCAGGCGCCCCTGTGAAGGTAGTTTTTAGATGACATATAACATTGAAATCAGTAGTCTTAGACAGATTGCCTCTATAATGTTGAAGACCTCATCATTATCAGTTGAAGACCTTAACAGAACAAAGACTGACCTCTCTCTAAGAAGAGGGAATTCTGCCAGCAGAAGACTCCCTTCAGATTCACATGGTAGCATTAACTCTTCCCTGGATATGCAGCATGCTGGTCTACACTGAAGAATTTAGACTTGTCAGCTTCCATACCCATGAGAGCCAATTACAATATATTTTTTATATATTCATGTTCTATGTTTTAAGAAATATGTGTATGTACATACGGACATTCTATTGATTCTGTTTCTCTGGAGAACCCTCACTAATACAAACTACACATCCAAACAAATTAATATTCTGGAATTTTTTTCCTCAATTTCCAGTCCAGGTAAAATTTAGAAGTCCTCATAATGAGCTTTTTCATCTGGTTTCCTCAAAGATATGACATTTGTAAAAAAAAAAATGTGTATATGTATATATACACATGATATGTTATTTATATGTATATATATTATATGCGTATATATTTGTATATATACAAATAATATGTTATTTGTATTTTATATTATATGTATGTATTTATAATTAGAAGTGTAAGTTCTCAGATTCTAACATTTTTTACATAAAGTTCACATGTTATTTATATGTATATATTATATATGTATATATTTGTATATATACAAATAATATGTTATTTATATTTTATATTATATATATGTATTTATAATTAGAAGTGTAAGTCCTCAGATGCTAACATTTTTTACATAAAGTTCACATGAGTATGACTTGAATTTTTTCCAAGTAGTCAAGAAGGCCATGTGATATTCCTGCTTAGAACTTTTAGACATGAAATATCACCCCCCACCCGCAATCCTGTTCTTTTCAATATATGTGAATTAATCCTAGGTACAAGCCTGCCTTGTAAATTTTTCAATTTTATATTTCCATCATCAGTTTCCTAAAAGAAGAGAAAAACAAAAGTAGTGACCAGACATTCTTGCAGAGAAAGAAACAATGCTGGTTGTCAGTGATTGATAGACGTCTTCCAACCATATGCTCTTTTGTGAACCATGAAAAAGGAACCTTGTGTTATCTTCAGTATGAACCTATATCCACAGTCTGTCATTAGTCAGCAATTGGTGATGCCCACAATAAATTATTTTACATTGATAATCTTTTGATACTTGGCTGAAAATCAGCATGAAAAATAACTCCTGAGAAAGACAAAATAAGATACAGTATGCTTCTCAGGGTTGAAGAATGCATTATGTATATCAAATTATAGCATAAAAATTAAACTTTATTTTAACAAGAGTAATAAAAAAATTGATTAGTGGTGGCTATGTGCATAAGGATATTTATGATTTACTAAAAAGAAGTCATCTGAGAGGCAGTCACAGAGTTGATTCAATGGTTCAAGGAAGTCATTAAGCCCAGGCTCCCCAACCTTATTTCAGGGTCTTGGCTTTGTCCTCAGGCTTAAATCTTCATTGTCACAAGATGGCTGCCACAGCACCAGTCATCATGCCGAATATAGAAAGCATGGGACAGCCAAAAATAAAGGATTTTCTCATTACATATCTGTCTCTTGTCAAGAAGGAAGATTTTCCCAGAGAAGTCCATCAGACCCCCATCATAGATTACTTCCTAGAATTGAGTCTCATGGTCCTTTAGAACATTCATCTTCAAAGAAACACAGAATTGCTATGATTCTGAGACCAACTGTTTTTTGTCCACCAAAGCTAAACACTTTGCCATTTAAATAAAACTGGAATTTTGTTAGCAACAAAGAATAGAGCATAAACACTGTGGATGGCCCATAGGCCATCTTAGGCCACCGGCCAAGTCAGTAGGCATTTATTGCATCACATATGCATGAGAACATTATCTATAATTAAGTAACATGCCACACTTTTTGTAATACTAGGATTTATATCAAATACTTTCATATTCTATAGTCAGCACATTTCCACTTGCCAAGAGAATTTTGCCAAGGGTTACTTTTACATTTTCATTTATTACTTTATTTTATTTACATTATGAAATTACGTAAGTTTTTTCCATGTATCCAAATACATTTGCATTCCAAATACAAACTTATCCCAATGGAGTGAACTTTCTCAACCACCCACACCTTTATTCCAACATCGTTTCTCCATGCCAGGAAATGAATCATTAGTTTAGACTGTACCCCATCACAAATGTGTCCTACCTACCAGTTTTAAATAGGAAATGGCAAAAGGTGAAGGACATACGTGTAGGGGGAAACAGAGACTGGAGGCCAGTTAGAAAATGAATAAAATTTTCCACCAAGGGATAAATGTGAGAAAGGACGTAGCACTGTCACTGTCCCCATGGGCTGTCACTCCTGAAAGCATTTACAGCAGGAGAACATACACTCCCTGGGAAGGAGGCTAAAAGTGATCGCCAACTCAATAGTAATCACCCATGTTTTGCTCATTTCAAGGTCCTAAATACTTAGAGAATATACTAATAACATACAGTTGCAGATGCCTATCCTAGCTAATTTACTTTCAGGAATGTTACATGATAGTCAGTACAGGAGCACAAAGAATTGAGAAAGCAAAAAGTACTGAGCACAAAGCTTTACAAGAGTCGCATAATAATATTCCTGGTTACGACCTGCCGTACCCAACTTTCCAGTCAACGTACTATCAAAAGAAAATCTGAATTGCTTTGGGAAACAAGTCATTTGTAAGCAATTTGCAAGAGTCTAACAGATTTGCTTCCACATACAGAAAAACCCATGCTTCAGTTTTAAACTTAATCAGCGACCTATACCCAATTGGTTCTCAGAACTGGCATCTCTTTAGAAATTGGTATAAGTAGCCTCGCTCAGAAACATGGTGTCTGGAACCTACAGGAAAGTGTTTGGCCACATTCATCCCCACCTCACTCCACCCTCTTAACCACAATGTTGTGATTCTATTTTCTGAAGCAGTCAAATGATGTGACATTTATTTTTCTAAATCTCATCTGTGACTGCAACCTTTCAAAGACAGCCATACGGAATATATAGGATATTGAGACCTGCTTATGGATTCTTCCACAAACTGGGGTGATCAAGGATTGAGACATCCAGCCTTGGCGACTGACATTTCAAGGGAAGAATTCCGTCATGCCTCCAATTATTTGAAAAATAAAATATTCCCCTAATAATGTGAGAAGAGTGAATCGTAGTCCAAAGGGCCCACATTAGACAAATGCATTCTAGGAATTCCCGAGGGAGCCAAGCCAGCTCTCTGTCCCCTCCTCCTTGCCTCACCCAGCTCAATCAGCAGTTAAAGCAAAGCCTCACAGATATCTGTCCTCAGCCCAGATCTCTCCCCTGAGGTCAAACAAATGTCACACCGTTCACAGGACAGTAATGTTTCCAAAACCAAACTTCAGTCTTCCCCGACCTCGCCTTCTCCCAGTGTTTCCCACTGCATGAGTGCCACCGGCATCCAAAAGCAGCCCATCTGGACACCTGGAAGCCATCTAATGCCTCAGGCCACATAGCCCCACTATTATCAATCTTAATCATTGTCCCTCCCACGTAACTCGCAGATCTGCCCATTCTTCTCCTTCTCCGTTACCACCATAGGAGTCTGAGCTAAGGTCAGCCCTCTCCTGCAATCGGCAGGCCCTTCCTAAGGGAACGACCCACACTCCAACCCTACTTTCGAAGTCCGATCTAGTCTACGCAGTATAGCCAGAGTGTTCTTTCTCAGATTCAACTCTGACTTCACTGCCCCATCCCCAATCCCACCTCCTACCTGCCTACAACCCTAGAGCGGTTTGCTATTGCTCTTAGAATCCAAACAAAACTGCTTCCTACGGTCTACACCACCTTCAATGGCTTTGCTCCCACTAGTGTACGTCAGGTGCCCCTCTTTCTTTCTCCACTGCATTTGCATTTGTTTTTAGCCTACTTTGTCCCCTCACCCAGCAAGCTTGTGCACATTCTGTGTCTCCTCCCTGGAACGTATTACCTCCTTCTTGACCCGGCTAACTCTGCCTGAGCTCATGCTCCCCAGAAAGCCAGGTCTGAGGCAATGACTAAATAAATACTGATGCTTTATTTAAGAGAGGCAACCCCATGACAGGAGGGGAGGCAAAGAAGCAATGCAAAGCGACGTATTACCATCCTGGCCGCAGCCTCATGAGGTGGGTCCTTTGGTGGGTGCACCCATCTGGCCACAACGGGCACCTCAGACAGGCTGTTCAGGAGCTCGTGTCTGAGAACGGTCCATCAGAGGGCGGGAGAGGGGAGGACCGCTCTGCCCAGGTCTCTCGCCAAGGTGTTTTTCTCTCATTAGCCAAAACTGTTTCCATGGGGAGCTCCCTCGCTCATGGTTCCAGGTTGTGACTCCCCATTTCATTATTTAGAAACCACACTGCAACCCACAGTGTACTGTTGTATCAAGTCCTTCAGGAAAAAACAGAGTCGGGGTGTGTGAGTGTAGGAGCAGCCAAGGTGGGGCAGGGGGGAGTCCGGCCCTGTTAGGCAAAGCCTGCCCCCCCGCAGGTCACCCTGATTGGACATCATGGGACATCAAGCCAAGGATGGCACACTCCTAGGATGTCGCTATGCCTCTTGCAACTGTAGTAACGGTATTTACTACAGGTTTAATGACACAGAGAATTTGTTTAGAGTCCAATACTAAGGGAAAGGAGCCTAAAAAACTGTGCATAAGCTTTGTTTCCATTACACTCTTTGGTTCTTCTGGAACTTTTTTTCCCAAGAGCATATATTACTTTCATAACTTTACAAAATGGAAGAAAGAGTACGTCAAGAAGAGGGGGTAACAGGTTGCACAGTCATCTGTCAGGAAAGCACAAGATATGGAGGGACCAGGAACACCCAGGGACAGCCCAGCCCCAGGGTGAAGAAAGGAAGTGAAGGTCATTTTCTGAGCAATCTTGTGAGTCAAGTCCTTGGCTTCCCCACTGGAAATTCCAAATGAGATCTTCATTTGTGTGTAATGAAGAGAAAGTGAAGAAATGTATCTGAGAGCTGGCTTCAAAACCCTGATGCTACGTCTCCATTCTAACTGCTGCAACATAGCAAGATTTTCCTGTGTCACTTTCCAACTCAGTGACTACGGTCTTTTTCAAATTTATCTTTTTCTCTGAAACTTCTCTCTAACTTTATTTGACATTGCAGTAGTAAATAATAGATGTGAAACACTTCACATCTGTACTGAAAAAAAAAATGTTACAAAATAAAGTTGTATAATGCCTCCAGCTATCATTATAACTGAACAGCAGAGAATATTTCAAAATATTTTGGAAAAAAAAAGATTGTTATGAAACATCATCACATTTCAACAGTGATTTTCTTTTGGAGTGGTGACTGTTCTGTAGTTTCCATATTTTCTGCCATCAGCATAAATGTCTTATATTTCAGGAAATACATATTCTTCCAATATTTTTAATAAAATAGCAGTTGAGGATGTATTTTTAAAGGATTATGTGTAATGCTGATAGTCACCTCCTAAGGTGACTCTAGCATTCCCATATGATTGGCAAATATATTCAATCTACCTGGAAAACAAACAGCATATCACATTGAAATGATTACACTCCTTAGTGCAATAATATTATACATCCAAATCTCTCCCAAGGGAAAAAAAATTTAAATGTGGATGAAATTTCATGCACAAAGAAATGCTGGGGGAAAATGTTGACTGCTGTATCACATATGATCACGAATCAGAAAAATTATAAAATGTCCCCAAACAATAATTAAATTAAAATATATCCATATTGTGAACATCATAAAGATTTCAGAAATTAGATTTGTAAAGAATTTTAACTTTTTATTATGGAAATGTTTAAACATGCACAAAGTACAGAGAATGGTGTATATAATGAATTCCCAAATTCCCATCACGGAGCTGCAACAATTATCAACACGTTACCAAACTTGTTTCATGTATACTCTGGCTAACTTCACCCCCCTCAAACATACATTTTGAAACAAGATTCTCACATTCATACCATTTCATCCACAAATTATTCAGTATGTATCATAAGGAGTTTTGAATTATTACAATATTGTTATTATACTTAAAAAACAAATAATAATTCCTTAACATAATCAAATCTGTACTTAAGAATTTTAATTCTTCTAATGACATGGGAAGCACTTTGATAATTTAAGGGAAAAAGCAGGATACCAATCTGTACGTAGTGCATTATTCAAACACATAAAAAATGTAGAAAGAGGTAATAAGAAATACAGGGGCAATCTCAAATTTAATATCCATAATCTCAGCTCTCCACAAATGAAGGAGCTTGACTTATTACGTTTCTGGGGCCCTACCTGGAACCATAACCCTGTACACGGTCTGTGTGCATACGTGAACATGAGTGGGCAATTAGGGAATGAGCCAAGGCCACCTCCCAGCCCCCATGCCTCCCAAATGAACTCTGCTGTCTTCTGCAGACCACTGTGCTTGTACTTTATGGGAAGATGCATGCACAAATTTGGGATGTCCAAAATCCTTCTGAAATTCTTTTCCTAAATATCATCGATCTATTACAACAAAATGTTTCATAAAGTATATTTTTATTGGACACATCATGCTTTGGGGGTTATTTATTGAATACTTCTTTTTATTCCATTTAAAAAACCAGGATAAACATATTCACCAGGTCATTGTGAAAATTAAATTAGCCACTGCTGGCCAGGCGCCTACGGCAGTAAGTACCTGGAGTTCGGGGAGCCCCTTGGAAGTGAAGGTCATTATGGTACCAAGCTGCATTGATCTCTGGGTATAAAAAAAGAATATATAACACCAGTCCTCCATCTAGGAGGAACATACCAAGTAAATTGCATTTATTTTCTCTATTTTACCCCCAAACGAAACTGCTTTTTACAGTTAATCGACCTATATGACCTAATTACAAGCAGAAAATAAATAACTTGTATTTTTTACTCAGGCTGCAGACCCCCTATATCACTGTGAGTTTAACTCTCTTAAATCGTCCATATTCCTCAACTGCATAAGGTTTATTGTTTCATCATTCCACATGACATCCATGTAGGAAACCTCTGTCCTACTATGTATTTTAAAAACTGAATGAAAAGGCAGTATAACTAAAGCAAATTTTTAATGAGTGATAAGAACCCTCCTCAAGCTGCTATGCATGTTCTCTAATTCAAACCTAAAGCTAGATGGACTGCTTGCTAATAATCATTTTAGATGAAGATATTCTAGGGATCTATAATTACCTCCATCCGGCTGTAATATACTGTATTAATGAATATAAAATGGAGAAAGATCACTTTAGATTTTGAGTTTGAATCTTCTAAAAATCTATGATTATCACAGAAGTGGGAAATCCACGGTTGTGTCCCAGCTTTTTCTTTACGGGTATGAGACACCACTTCCTGTGACTCATCCTTCCCTTTGGAGCCAATGACTCAATAGTGATTACATAAGGCATTGCTACCTATTATATCTGGATCATGAAGCAAGTGCTGGAACCTGTCAAGTACAATTCAGAAAATGCTGGTGGTTTGTAAATATGACTTTTTGAAATAGCACACAGTAAGTATATTCTTAACAATGCTTATAAATAGAAAAACAATTCTAGTTTGCTATCCTTAGAAAGCAGATGCATCACAGATCGTTTAATAAGAATCAGCCCCCAAGGAAATAAGACCCACAAGGAATTTCTATAAGTGACGTGAATGTGCGCATAAATGGTGTGTGTGTGTGTGTGTGTGTGTGCGCGCGCGTGTGTTGTAGGGGGATGGGGTGGGTATTTAGCAGAATCACCTGACGGGATTTCAAAATATGCATTCCCTCTTTCAATAAAGCCTTCATTCAACAAATATTTGCCGAGTGTGTTAGGTACCAGCCATTGTTTCTCCTACATACAACACCCCATCCTTCAATTTCATTCTCCAACAAAACACATATTCCAGGATTTGTTGGCTTTCTCTGGAGGTGAGGGATAGTGTGTGCAGTGTTTAAATTTGTTTATCTTCCCCCAACTCTCCATTATCTTCAACTAATTAAAGGCTCTTTCACATAACATCCAAGGAGGCAATCTATACTACCATGCATTTTTAAACTAGAAAAACAAAAACAAAGAAATGGAGACACCCCAAATTTAAGAAATCTTCCCAAGATCACACAGCTAGTCATTAGCAGAAGTGAGATTTGAACTTCAGCCATTTGGCTCCACATGTGAACACATCTTCCAGACAGACGGCTAATCCTAAGGGGTGTTGAGGGGGGAGAGAAAAGGAAGCCAGAGGCACTAAGTCAAGGTTGTCCAGTGTGTTCTTTTTACGAACCAGAGAAGTGTCATGTTCCCCTCTATTGGGGAGAAAGGAGTGATCGAGGAGGCAAGAGGGAGGCAGGAGATGTTACTCAAATACACATCCTTCCATATGGAAACATGAGCCCGAGTTCTGAGTTTACCAACAGCAAACACCTGTTCTGACATGACACAGGTACCTGCATGTGCATTCAAGCGTGTTGAGAAGCAAGGTCCAGTTTTGTGGAAGAAACGAATGCATGTCTTTTCTAGCTTCCCTATTTAATCATGCCTGGTTATACCAAATTTACTTGATTCTTGAGATAGAGAAAGCTTTAGGTAACCCACATTAACATACAGTGTATGGCATATCTAAGGAAGGAAACTCAGCATGCCAGTGAGACTATTTTCCCAAGCCCTGCCCCAATGTATTTGGTGAACATGTCATTTCTGTCGTTAATCTCATGCCAATGCCCGCAAAGCACTGTGACTCCAATATTCTTGTCTAGACCCCACTCCTTCTCTTGAGGCTGCCAATAAAATGCACGTGTGTGTGTGCGTGTGTGTGTGTGTGTGTGTGTGTGTGTGTGTGTTCTACTCCAAAATCTACATTATTTCCTTTGTTTCCTTTTTCTAATTTTACCTCTTGTAATTATCATCAACATCTCATACATTAGACTTTATACTAGAAGTCTGAAAGGTTTATGTTTCTCTTTAAAAAATACAAACAAGTGGGGCTCCTGGGTGGCTTAGTCAGTTGAACGTCTGACTTCAGCTCAGGTGATGATGTCACGGTTCATGAGTTCAAGCCCCATATCAGGCTCTGTGCTGACAGCTCAGAGCCTGGAGCCTGCTTCGGATTCTGTGTCTCCCTCTCTCTCTGCCCCTCCTCCACTCACATTCTGTCTCTCTCTGTCTCTCTCTGTCTCTCAAAAGCAAATAAACATTAAAAGTAAAAATGAAAATAAAATAAAATAAAATAAAATAAAATAAAATAAAATAAAATAAAATAAAACAAACAAGTCTGTCCAGGGATTCAAAGAAAACTGAAATCCCTCAAACAGGAGAAAAATAATAAAGCATTATGGGATGTAAAAAAGTAGGGAATATTCCATTGATCTTTCATTTATTCCCTATGGCATTTATTTCAAGAAGCCTGGAAATGGGTTCACCTGGATTGCTTCTAGGCTAATCAGGAAGCCAAAAGAGAGAGAGAGAGAGAGAGAGAAGGAAAAAAATAAAAGAAAGAAAAAAACACCATGCGCCCTCACTAAAAATTTCCAAAGGTTCCAAAGCCCCAAACACTCAGTACCATTAAAGTAATCTCCATATAATGAACTTAATGAATGACTTAAATGAAAAGTAATAATTACACAATTGGACAATAATAAACGGAGACTGCATGCAAATTATTCTCCAGCTCTTTCCTCCGTATTCCAGGCTAGACCGAACTTGTGTCTCAACCCCACTGATGTTTCCCCCCTTGAGACAAAGTACAATGTACAGCATGAATCCAGGTTGCAGAACATCACACACAGAAACCATTGCTGTTGGAGGGGTTTCAGGCCACAGTTGGCGCAGTAAAATTCAAAAAAACACCAAAATATCACAGGCCCCGATTCAGCCATCTTACCTGGCTAGAGGAAATGGAATCCTTGCAAAGTATTGATCGATCAGTTTATGCTGATTCTCATTTCATCAATGGCCATGGGCATATGCAAATACTTTTTAGCTCGGTCATTACACACCGCACGAGGCACATAAAAATAGCCAATCATCTTTCCCTAAACAATAAAATTTTTAACAGTAAAAAGAAGCCAAACCCAAAGACGGTCAAGGAAAATAAATGCGCTGTTATAATGAGGCAGCACTTACTTTAACCATTCAATCTAGGAATTATCCATAAACCAAAAGTAGGTTAGATCCCAAGGTGAGATCCACATTTCCTCCGAATTAATGATGCACAGGTGTAGCTGCGGCCTGAGGGAGAGGGTGTCTTGCTGACACAGCCAATCCCCCTGTAGAGTCCACACCGCACTCCATGCCAGAGATTTTTCCACACTATTCCCAGAAATCCCGGCTGCCCTTGGAAGAAGATCTTTGCAAAGAAAATTTGAGCCAAACACCATTAGAAGACAGCAAATTTCTCTCCATTTTACTGAAATTTGAGTATAAATTATCAAATTGTCCAGTCAAAGTCTTCACGTTTGCATCCCAATCCATCATCATTGAGTTTATTACTGTCATTAGTATGGTACTCGCAGGACCGTCCCAGAACGTGTCAAGAAAGCAAAAGACCAAGTACATATCTCTTCCAAAATGTTTCTTTAAATCTTGCACAATTCTTCAACACAAATCGTACCTCTTGTAAGTTAAGATTACACATTAAATTCAATGCTAAACTGGGACAATCTTCAATTAGAACTGTATTAATACAACTCAGTTCACAGTTCTAACCATGTGTTTAGATTTTACTGTGACTGGTCAGGACAACCTAGCACCATGGAGGTCGCCCAGTGAGAGGAAAAAGGTTAGAGAGGGAAGGAAAGAGTGAGAGAAAGAGAGAGAGGGAAGGAGGGAAGGAGAGAGAAATAGAAAGAGAGAGAGAGAGGGAGGGAGGAAAGGAGGGAGGGAGGGATAAAACAAGAAAGAGATAAATGGGGGATGAAGGATTGAAGGAAGAAGGAAAGAAGGAAGGAGAAAGAAAGAAAGAAAAAAGAAAGAAAGAAAGAAAGAAAGAAAGAGAGAGAGAGAGAGAGAGAGAAAGAAAGAAAAGGAAAGGAAAAAGAAAAAGAAAATAATAGAAGGTGAAGAATCACCAGCTGCCATCTGCTTGCAAGTGTTTTTACTCCTCTGGTTTATTGTTCCTGTTTATGTGTGTGTGCACATGTCTATACTGAGTAGACCAGAACTTAATTTCCAATATAGAATCAACGACATCCCACAAAGGATTTGAAGTCGGCTCCCTTCACCTGTAGGGAAAGTATGTATGTCCCTCCTTCAACCTGAGGACCTTCCTCAACATGCACGAAAAGAGGCAGCTAGCTGGCAAAGTTGTAAGGCTGTGTGAACCAAAGGTTGCAAAATGAGAATCAGTAGCTCAGAGAAGAGAGCTTCTTAAAAGCCTAAAGAGGAAGAAGGGATCTGAGAAACCCTGGAAATGATGTTAGGATAGATGAAAAAGATGTGGAAAGAATTCAAAAGACAAAGGCATGGAAGACAAAAAAAAAAAAGGGACACGATTCAAGCACCTCAGTGTGGTTACCAGTATCCTCACTGCTTCTGTACTGGTACACATTCCAATCAAAATCTTCAAACAGAGGGGTTCCTGGGTGGCATCAGTTGGTTACAGGCCCGACTCTTGGTTTCAGGTCAGGTCACGATCTCACAGTTCCTGAGTTCGAGCCCCACATCGGGCTCCATGCTGACAGCTCATAGCCTGCTTGAGATTCTCTCTCTCTCCCTCTCTCTCTCTCTCTCTCTCTCTCTCTGCCCCTTCCCTACTTGCTCTGTCTCTCTCAAAACAAATAAATTTTTAAAATTTTAATAAAAAATCTTAAAGCAGAAACTTAAAAAGTTAGTGTCATTGGAGCAAATGGCTTGTGGAAAGGAGCACTAACAGAACATAAAGCTAAAACTAGAAATTGGATCTAAACTCTGGGAGCCTAGGAAGCCCCGAAACAAAACAGGTGTTTAGATTTTAACCTGTAGGTGTCAGGAGTCACTGAAGGGTCTCATTCCATGATGGGCACAATGAAAGGGATCTTTCAGAAATACCGAATTGGCAGCAACGTTAGGATGAACCCGGGAGGCAAAAGGCGGCAACCTCAATCCGATAAATGAGGTGTGTTCACTCCAACGCAAGACAGATGAAATTTTTATGAAATTCTCCACTTCAGTTTTGAAAAAGACAAATCAATGTTGACAAATCGAAGCATGAGAAAAGGACGCAGCATCAAGGTCAGAAGTGGGTCTGTGTGTTTCTTCTAATCAAACAGTTCAGAGGCAGGGCCTGTTCAATAATTAAACGTTTGTTCTCAGTGCATCACGCCATTGTGTCACTCTGGAATGCCCGGGAAGCAGCAAAGAGGAGTGCAGGTCATTTAACTTCAATTGGAAGAGTTGTGATCAAGGAAGCGAGTGCCAGGCTTTCTTCCCCAAATTCGCCTAGTAGCTGGAGCCGGTGCTGGGAGCCCAGCTGAGACCAGAAGGGCACACAGCAGGGGACACACGCGAGAGGCAGGCAGGTGCTTGGAGGAGACACACGCGGGCTCTGTGCTTCTGCAGACCAGGATCCCAAATCCACACATTTTGGAAAACGCTGACAATTTACAAGGTTTCTGTCCTGTGCCTCTGACTCTGATGGCACAACCAGTGGGCGCAGAGCTGAGGCTTCCACGGAGGACCGTCCAGCGCTTTCTCATTCCAGCAGGTCAAGCATCTTAAGGAAGACATTAAGACACCTTCCCTAGCGTCTCCCCTCCTCCAAAATATCCTGCCAGCTCTCCTCCTCGTGGCCCACCCGTACTGTCTCCTCCATTCCCACCTGACTGGATTCCTCAGACGTTTGAAAGCGAGCCACCTATTTATTTGCAAGTAATCACTTAAAGTAAGCGTTTAGCTATTGAAGCCGTCATCTCGTCGCCTGAAGGACCGGAGCCAGCTATCAAAACCACATAGAAGAAAACGGGGTAATCGATAAAGAGGTTGGGAATTTGAAGGAAAGAGAAAGGAGAAGAGGAAGACAAGGTGGCAGGAATAAAGGCCATAAAAAGGAGCAACATGAGAGTGTGTTGGCAACGGCATGCACAAGGCCGCTACGCAAGACTGAATATTAAGCCGCAGAAACAGGGAGAAGACGGGAGGTTGATAGATTCATCTACGGATCCTGCCTTCACTATGGGGCTTTGGAAGCACTGAACCAAAACGAAAGGCAAAGTCGGTAAAACGCCTACGACAAAAAGATACCGGTAAGTAGTTAAAAATCAATGGGAAAACTAAGGCAGAGTCTGATGTCCCGGATACTGAGAAAGGGAGCGCTGAGCGGCCTCGGGGCCGGGCGGGCCAGCGGGAGCAGGTGCGCACAGTTCGCAAGGGGAGCGGGGCGAGTCAGATCTGAAGCTTTGCCACCACGGCCATGGCCACCTTGTCCAGGCCAGAGACGAGAGATTTCTGTTTCAGCATTTGCTGATTGTACTCCGAACCCGTTGGCAACCAAAACAAGGAGGAAAAGCACGAAAGGACAACAGTATTCCTCCAACTGGTATCTATTTAATGCTGTTCTGCCGCGTCACAACTGAAATGTCTCACACACACACACACTCACACACACACACACACGCTCAGTGTAAGAAATACTGGCAAACGGAGGATTAAAAAAATACGCTCGTTTCTCCTTCACTGTACGACTACACGCGGCCATCAGTATGCTGACATACTGAGAGGTCAGCAAGGTATTTTCATGCACCAATTAGTGGCCTTCCTATGAAAAGGGCTCTGCAGAATGCAGTTTGGGAAATAATGACTTAAAAACTAACAATGGTCAAGAGAAAAAATAATGTTCAGAAATTCAGGTTTCCTCTGGTACCAAGACCTTAGAGATGTCTATGCTGCGGATTCTGGTGAAGGACACGCTGCGTAAGTGGAGGTCAGCATCCCCCACATCAGCCCTGCCATAAATGCCCAAATAACATCTCTCTGACAAAATACACGAGCATGTGCATAAAACAAAGGAAAAACTGCAGGTCAATGTAGGGTTTTTTAAAGGCCAAGGCTGTTGTCTGATTGTCTAAGTACATGCTTCTCTAGTGATCTCAAGTGACCCAAGACTAAAATTTAGAATAGCACGAATAGATTACTACATATACTTCAAGTAACCTCCAAGGAATGTTCTAGATTGATGTGTCAGCTGACTTTCTACAGCTTAAGGGTTAAAGCTCTTTGGAAGAACATGGAGATAATCTATGCTGCCAATGAAGGACAGATTGATTTATTTTGTGCATAAACAAAGAAAAGGACTGCAGTTTTAATCCTCTAATAAAAGCTAAGGATTTATGCTTGCATAGAAAATTCTGTGACTGATGCATGGAGACGGGCAAAGGAAAGGTCAACAGGAATGATCACGTTTTCTTGCCAAAGAGTCCACACAGGTCCACTCAAACAAAAGGTATCAAAGTTCTGCACCATACGGCTTCGAAATAAGGATTTTATCCCGGAAGATTTTTAAAGCCGATGTTGCAAATTACCCATTTAAACCATTTAAAAGTTTTCAGTATTGCACCCAAAGGCCAACTAATTTTAATGAAAGGTAACTTCTTGGTGTACCTCCAAGATAAATTGGATAAAAAATTTAATGCCAAGTAACCAAATGAGTTAAACAGGATTTCTGTGATAAGCCTATTATATTTAAAGAATGTCTACCAAAAAGAACGACTAGGTTTTCAGAGTAATCGATCTTAAGCTACTCTTCTAGAGATTAGGACCACTCACCAACTGAGGCCACATCCATTTTTGATGGTAATGCCTTGTCTCCCTTTTTTATTTTCAATAGCATGAAGTTTCATGTCACTGAGATATAAAGGAAGGCCAAATAGGGTTTCATTTGTCCCCTTGTGAAACTGTTGTTACCAGAGAGATAAATCTGACTCTGCTAGATACTAGTGGAGGTCCCCATATGAGCCTAAACATCAGGTAAGGGCCCAGACCAGCGTCTACAATAAGTTCGAGCCCAGCCCCTTGCTTTCCTGGTCCCAGAGGTAAAGACTGGAGCACAGGACAGGGAAGTGACAATTATCCACCGGCTACAAAGAACAGTTCTGTCTTAGGACAGACGTGCTCACACTCAGGGCAGAGTGCACAGTACGCATTGGTGTCGGTGTCCCCACAGAACAGGGAGCCCAAGGTAAGGTAGAGTCAACATTCACTCCCCTAAACAACCCGGCCAGAACCAGGGTCACTGTGGGCTCCCCCACCGGCCTCCAGCCAAGTTTCATAAACCTATGTTCCCACCTCTCAGCGTTCTGTGAGTTGGGAAAGCATCATTTGCTCCTTCTGAGGGAGTAGAACCAATTGTCCCCTCTGCGGCAACGGTCCGTCTTTGGCCTCAGTCTCTGATTCAGGCCCCCTGTTATTATTACGTCTTGAATAGAAGACAACAAGAAAATAACCAAGAATCTATGTTTTGTCTTTTAGAAAATAACGATGAACTTCGTAGCCCAAGACTGCCAACAATGATACTGACATTCAGAAGTGTCTTTGCAAGTTGATACCCTGAAATACCCTGAGGCTGTTTCTGGATTAAGGTCCGTATATTGTTTTCTGGCCAAGGTGCTGCAGGGTCACTGCAGGAGACACAGAGACCTAGATGCCAGTCTTCTAAGACTTCTGCATAAAAACTGCCCATCTCATAGCACTCTGGGATTCTCTCAGCTTTAGAAGCAAGTGAAAAGGAGACACTGTTTGCTAAGAGCTTCTGGGGAGTGACTTTGCCACCCCTAACATTCCAAGGCCTTCTGCAGGACATGGGCCAACCAAATCATAAATACACACATGCTGAGTACCTATTAATTTCTAGGCTCTCTGCTGAAGGAGACTGAACAGAAGTATGAGCCATTCTTCCCGGACTCAAGGAGCTAGAAGGCAAAACTGGGGTAAGGAAGTAAATGTACACATTAGACACATAAACATGTAGGTCTGGGGTTCAGCCTTGAGCTCGGATCCAGGCCACATCACATACTGCCCTGGTCACTTTGCTTACCTTTATAGCATATAAGGTGCTCTGCATAATGTCTGTCCCAAAGTAATTCCTTAACAAACTGCAATTATTATTATCTATAAAAGATCCAGAAAGCAAGAACATTTAAATGATCATTGTTGGCCTAATATACATCAGTCACTCTATCTATCTATCTATCTATCTATCTATCTATCTATCTAATGTATATGAATGATGATCAGTATATTTGTTAATTCTCATACTCCCATCAGGCACTATTTTTAACTGTGCTGATGTGGCTAAGTTCCTGTGACCTGTAAAAGACTGGGTTCAAACTCCATCTGACCCCAAGCCTGTGCTCCTTCTACTACAGAACACTTGGAGCTACAACCTAGAACGACACTGTCCCCATACGGCAGCCAGTAGCCAGGGTGGCTATTTACATTTAAATTCTAACTCGTTCAGTTAAATTAATAAGAAATCTAGTTCCCTGGTTGTACTAGGTCTCAAAACTCACATGTGGCTTGTGGCCACCATACTGGACAGCGGAGATACAGAGTATTCCACCAGCACAGAAAGTTCCACTGGGCAGCACTGATCTACGTAAAAGACGAACAGAGAACACTGTTTTTCACAGCCCAGGAAAACGGTATCTCTTAAGATAAGGCATGATGAAGTGAAGGGAAGTGATCCATTCAGTATTCCTGAGTGAGGCTGCCACAATCATCAGGAGCATAATGGGGTCCAATAGCTATGTCTTCACCTTTAAGTCTCTACTATACAGGAGTTAGGAAACCTCTAAATTCCTAGAAACTGCTGTTATCTAGCTGGTTAACATGCTTCCCCCATGCTCAGAGAAGGGTTCTTTTTCTGCTTCTTTAGTAAACTGCTGGAGTAAAATAAAATCGCATGGAACCCAGGAAAGCAAGGTGTCAGGAATAGCTCTTGGATGCATGCCCACGTCAACCGCTTGTTCATCTACTTCGGGCTTTTCTTACATGTTTCTTTACATGCTTGTGTTTTTTGCTGCAAAAGGCAACAGCCAAAATGACCAAACGTTTCAATTAGCCTCCTTTTCAAGAGCTCCATTTAACCAAGCCTATTTTTAAAAAGTTATTGGGTGGCTCTGTCGGTTGAGCGGCCGACTTCAGCTCAGGTCATGATCTTGCAGCTCATGAGTTCAAGCCCCGCGTCAGGCTCTGTGCTGACAGCTGGGAGCCTGCTTCGGTTTCTGTCTCTCTCTCTGTCTCTGTCTCTGTCTCTGTCTCTCTCTCTACCCCTCACCCACTCACACTGTGTCTCTCAAAAATAAATACACATTTAAAAAAATGTAATTACTTGTAGGATACTATCCTCTTTCCATTTTTATTCTCTCATTTAATCAAGAAATATTTGTTGATTACCTACTATGTGCCTGGCACTGGGCTGGATGCCAAGGATACAAAAGTGAACTGAAACAAACCCAGTGGCTAATGTCAGGGCATTTACACTCTGCAGTCTTCTCTCCTCACAGATTAGTTGGGTTTTACTACAAAGGATGAAATTAATGTACAGGAAATAATTTAACTGATATGATTCAGCAAACAATGACACATCCCAAGTACAACCAATAACTTAATAACCTCTAGAATATAAATTTATTGCTTGCCATTTTTCTCTCTCCTCTGTCTTATTACTCCTCTGTATTATACTTAAATCCCTGTGTTAAAAAGAAAACTATAGGCCCCAAATGGCATCTCTTAGGCAGAGTCCCCAAACTGGGCTCAATATCTAATCTAATTGTAGTTTCAACCTTCCCCACAAATATAGTCTTAACCAGTCAGCCAGGAATTTGCCAATCAGTGCAAAGGAGTGTGCCTCTGTGCCTCATGGGCCCTCTCCATCCTCCAAGGGAAGATGAGGAAATCTGCATGAGACCTCCTATTCTTCCCCTAAGGGAAAGCCACTTGGCCTGGAACAACCTTCTCCTTCTATAAAAACCTTCCATTTTGAACAACTTCTTGGAGCTCCCCTCTGTGCTATGGGGGGCTGCCCAATTCACGAATGGTTTAATAAAACCAATGAGGTCTTCACATTTATTAGGTTGAATTTTGCTCATTAACACCTGTCAATATTATGCTTGTCCTCAGAGAAACTTCAGGTAAGTCCTTACTTTTCTCTCAAAGATGGGAAGAAAATTATACAAAAGAGCCACTGTATGTCCAAGCTTATACACAACATACAGACCCTAGAAATAGTCTCTATGCTTAGCCCCTCTGAGAATCACTCTTCAGATCTTTGAAAGTCTGCTTTTTACATCTGTGCATTTAAATTATGAAGGTCAATGAGATGCGGGCAATGCAGGACGCCAAAGCAGAGTCAAATGGACAAGAAGACTAAAGAATTGCTTCTTTTTGTTCCGTTTTGTTAATAATTCTTGAAATGGTGAGCCTACAGAGGCCAGTGTGATTGAATATTATTTCGTGGTCTCTGAGATGAATTTGCACACCTTCTAATATCTTCTCCGTGGCCTGAGGCTGAATGGTCATGAGCAATGACTGTGTTTGACTGGTTCTAAGAAACTACACTGTTTCCAAGCTCAGTATAATGGACAATTCCACAGGGAAAGAAAATAGTTAAGACAACTTAAACCTAGTTAAGACAACTTAAAACAGGAAAATAAAAGGACAGAGAAGGGACAATGTCAGTAACTTCACTTTTACATAACACATCTCTGTAGCCTGAAAAAGCCACTTTTCTTAGCAATGTCTGAAAAACTTGAAGGAATAACAGGGACACATGCAAAGAGGAGGGAGCCCCATTAAGGACATTCAAAATCAGAGCTGTTAATCCTAAAGCATCTGTTCTTTTTAAGGTCTGAATTATTTTGACCTTAGTCTGAAGAGGTGAGAAAATAAGTAGAAGGAGGCTCTCCACCTTAATATGAAGTAAGGGGTGCCTGGGTGGCTCTGTCTGTTAAGCTTCTGACTCTCGGTTTCCGTTCAGATCATGATCTCAAGGTTCCGGAGATGGAGTCCCATATCAGGTTCTGCACAGACCCTGCTTTGGATTCTCTCTCCCCCCACCCCACCCCTGCCCTCGCCCACTCATGCTGTCTCTCACTCTTTCTCTCTCAAAATAAAAAATAAGTAAACATTAATAAATAAGTAAAATAATGCTGCCATCCTGCATTCTTTTTATTCCCAGGGCCTCACAGGGTCACTTCAAATGCCGTCATCTGAAAAGGAGAACATTTTGGTGTAGAAAAGAGATTCCGTTGTGGAAAAAGATCTGTATGTGGTTTGCAGGAGACAGACTCCACTTCCCCTCAGTCTAACTTCACCCTCAATTTTTCTTTTTCTAAATATGAAAGTTAAATATTTCTTTTTTTTTTTCCTCTAAAATCTCTTGGCCCTACATCAATGGCTTCCAGTTAATACTTTGCCTCCTTAATCTCAAATTCACCAAACTTTAAATTGATTTTCAAAACATTTTCTCACCAAATAAATGTGTTTTTGAGCTCTTTCTGACCAATTAACTTTGTTTAGCTCTCAAGGAGTTCCTCTTAGAGCAGCTCTTTTTACTCATCTGACCATTCCTGCCGTCACAAATACCCTATGTTACTTTCTAACAGCTGAAATACACTGAGTACTCCTTCCTACGAAGAATTTACAACACACTTGACAAGTCAGGAGATCAGTCAGGTTTTAGAGGATAACCATTCAAACCAGGAGATTACACATTCACTACAGAACTTCTAAGGATAGTGTTTATAACTGAGGAAAGATTTTTTTATATAAAATGTGGTACCTAATTAGGGTTGTTGAATTAAATAAATGAGGAGAACAGGAGACGGATGTGGCCCCAGTGCCCAGGTGGCCTAAGGAAGTGAACAAAATCTGAGCCAGTAAATGCTTCAAGGTTACGAAATTGAAACCTAATGACAACTGGGGCCCCTGAGTGGCTCTGTCGGTTAAGCATCCGACTTTCGATTTTGGCTTAGGTCATGAGCTCACAGTTTGTGAGCTTGAGCCCTGCACTGGGCTCTGAGCTGACAACACAGAGCCTACTTGGGATTCTCTCTCTCCCTGTCTCTCTGCCCCTTCCCCACTCTGGATCTGTCTCTCTCAAAATAAGTAAAAAGAAGAAGAAGAAGAAGAAGAAGAAGAAGAAGAAGGAGGAGGAGGAAGGAGGAGGAGGAGGAGGAGGAGGAGGAGGAGGAGAGGAAGAAGAGGAGGAAGAAGAAGAAGAAGAAGAAGAAGAAGAAGAAGAAGAAGAAGAAGAAGAAGAAGAAGAGGAGGAGGAGGAAGAGGAAGAAGAAGGAGGAGGAGGAGGAGGAGGAAGAGGAAAGAAAAAGAAAAGAAACCTAAGGACCATTAATTACGAAGAGCCAATGAGGCCTTAAGCTATAGCCAAGTCAAGAATTCCCTTTCTTTGTTTCTGCACCTTCTTTACATTAAGTCTTTCCCCAGGCTCCTGTCCGGGGAGTACTCCTAACAACCTGCCGTGTAGTGCTCCCCAATTCAAAATGATTTTTGCTCAACGAACTCTCAAAATATTTCAGGCCTCAGTTTACCTCTTAACAAGTCTAAGATAAAGGGAAGACTTTTAGGAAGAGACAGCCAAGGGAAGACAATGGCATGAGCAATGATCATTTCAGAGTGAGTTCTAAGAAATCATACAGTCTCTGAATTCCAGGAACAAAAATGGCATGTATGTGTTATATTTTAAAGGACGAGTGACCCAATTTGACTAGAGGAACAGATATTCTAAACTCTGCTAATCATTGAGTTTCACTGACCCTCTTTCTAGAATATTCCAGACCAGGAATGGTGACCTTACCCACTTGAAGCTTTGTTCCATCATTCGTTGCCAATGAGGAGAAATGAACCAGGAGAAAGAAACCTCACTACCTTGTCTATTGTGGGGGATGTTATTGGCTAATTAGAATAACTACCTTTACACAGTGCCCTCCAGTTACACGGCCATCTCACATTCTTGCTGTTTCCTCCCCATAAGCACCAAATTTTAGTGTCATGTTTAAATTTTTTTAATGTTTTTTTCATTTTTGAGAGCAAGAGAGACAGAGCACAAGTGGGGAATGGGGCTGAGAGAAAGAGGGGGAGACACAGAATCCAAAGCAGGCTCCAGGGTCTGAGCTGTCAGCACAGAGCCCGATGCAGAGCCCGACCCCATGAACCGCGAGATCATGACCTGAGCTGAGGTCGGACATTTAACTGACTGAGCCACTCAGGTGCCCCTGGTGTCATGTTTAGACCTGAGTAAGGCACAAACTAGCATTTCTACTAAAAAAAAAAAAATTATAAAGTTTAAAAAACTGAATCTTAATTGACACCTTTAATCACCCTATTGTAAATGACAGAGCAAGATTTTTACACCTGGTCTTTGGACACCACAGCACTCTTTCTGCAAGTGCACCATCCCCAGCGAAGAAGCCAGGCCTGTTTAGACTAGCTGACGAGGTCACGTTGTTCTTTTCTGCGGGTTCTTCCCTAACTGATATCTCCCACGGCTCCAATGCAGAGCTGAGTTAATCATCCTAATCTACCGCACAGACAATTAAGAAGAAATATGAGAATACCATGCCTGACTGTTATATACTCCACACTGTCACTATGCCCTTCTCTCTGATCAATTATCCCGCACATTCACAACATTTTCCCCAAGAGGCTGGATCACCGTAATTCCTCACCATCACAGGGAAACACAAGTTTCCCTGACTTATAATCAGTAGAGTCTTTTAAACATGTGAAGATGTACATGTCAATACATGTCTACCCAGCAATCTGTTCGATGATGATCGTGGATGCATACAAAAGGCTCCGTTGTGTTTCCTGTTTCATACAGTTCACACAGACGATGGTTGGAGAACCACTCACATTGCGGCTAATTTGCAAAAGGATTAAACCACCTCAGGTTTCTGAAAGACCCGGCATGCGCTAGATCTCCTTCTGTCTGGGTCTTGACCTCGCCTGGTCCACACAGCAAGGCTACCTCTCCTAATAAAATTAGAGGAACCAAAACCCAGCTCTCAGCATGGGAGCCTCCCACCAACCTGTTTCTGGGGTGTCTGCCAAAAACCCACAGCTGAGGTAAACCAGGGTGTGCTTCCCCTTGCAAGATCTAAACAGTAATTTAAGAGTGAGCTGGAGAGAGGGAAGGAAGGGGGGGGGGGCTCCCAATTACAGTCTGAATGGTTTCTTAACTTTCTGAAAGACTGAGAACATAACAGAGTCTGCTTTTCAAAGAGGGCCATTAATTTCCCTTAATTCGAAACTACATCTCAAAGTATATTTTATTCGTATTCAGAAAGGGATAAATGGAAGATCAAAAAGCAATAAGGCAGACCTCACCGGTGCCCGGCCCCTGAGGGGAACCATCACGGTACATTTTTCATGTTAGCCGACCTTTTCTTTTCAGTATTCATGAAAACTTAGCCAAAAATCACATCGAACTGATTTCAGGGACATATTCCTTTGCTTCCTGCCTTAAACATGAAATTCAAGCATGTTTATCTGACACTGGAATGCACTTTCTTTCCATCTTCAGTAAGAGCGACTGAACAAGAGCAGCAAACCAAACAAGCGTCGCGATGAAATCTCCATCCAATGTCGGTACTCGCCCTGCTATTCATCTTCCCCCGTCTACACAGGACTCTGTCTCCTTCAAAGCGAGCTCTGTGGCTACGGAAGAAGAATCAGGTGCAATGAACAGGAACCACTTTGCTTGTTAGCCAAGAGGATGGTTAAGGTGCTGAAAAATGAAACGTTATGGCAACGGACAATCCAGCCTCAATCGCCTTTGAGTTTAATGTCCCATCAGACAGCGACGCCCCATGTTTAATGCCATGTTTACCCACATATCACTTACAAGTTTCATGATGACTCCCTGACTGAGAAAAACAATACATTACAATGCAAGATGGAATCGAAGCTATTTATTTTCACTTTGTGAGAAAGACAGCTGAGAGATGACTTGTTCAAAGGAAGGCAAAAGACAATCAGGTGTCACGGGCTCAAGATAAGCCAGCTGGCACCATCAGCCATGCCAAGCAGGCTACCAATTCATAATTCAAATGTTGGGAGGTTTATCATTCAAATGTTCAACTTCCTGCAGCAAACATTTATGGCTTTGCCAGTAACATGAGCCAAAAATGCTATTACATTCTGCTTAGGAGTCACAATAAGATAAAAGCTAAGCAACCCATCTTCTAGAAACTCCCCATTTATCCACAGAGGGTTTCCCAATGTGGTAGTCACTGGCTAACAAATGTGCTGTGCTGTGATCTGAAATATAGTATAATATTCCCTCTATTCCCATGACCAAGAGGCCTAGGATTCTGCTGACTAAAACGATTCTTGGTTTGTTTGGTTTTTTTTAATGTTTATTTATTTTTAAGACAGAGACAGAACACAAGCAGGGGAGGGGCAGAGAGAGAGGGAGACAGAATCCGAAGCAGGCTGCAGGCTCCAGGCTCTGAGCTGTCAGCACAGAGCCCGACACGGGGCTCGAACCCACGAACCGCGAGATCATGACCTGAGCTCCAGTCGGACGCTTAACTGATTAAGCCACCCAGGCGGCCCAACTGAAATGATTCTTTCAACTCAAGGTGTAATTCTCTAAGATGGGTATATGTATGTGACCCTGTGTGCATCACACCAGACCCCATTAAAAGGTACTGACTCGCTATTGTTCACGGCAGAGACAGGACTGGACAGGTGAATGTTGACAGAGATGGCTTGTTGGACAACTTTCAGAAACTCAGAATGCCACAGTGTACCGTCCAGTGCTGGGTACAACTAGAGTAGATCAGAAGAGACCACTCTACAGCAAGCACAGGCTGTATCGCACAACGAAAAAAGTATTTAAAGGCTCTCCCTCTTGGCCTAGTTTTGAATTTTGTCCCATTCTATAATAATCGCAAAATTCAAACTGCCCCAAAACTGATTAACTGCAAGATTAAAAGAGAACCACCAACCACAGTGAAAAGACCAACCCCAGGTGGGAAATAAGGAGACGAAAAGAAAACAGCATGTCAGGCAATTTGGAAATAAAATTCAGGAAATTCAATATTCACTGTTAATTTTCACACAAATCCCCTTATACTGTTTTCCTTTTTGTCTCTAGCCAGCTGTGTTTTTTTAATAGGACAATTATTTGCTATTCAGATGTATTCCAATTATTTCTTTAAAAAAAAAAACTTCCATAGGATAATCAAGTTTGTCCATTTGAGAAAATTTCTCTCTACTTTTTATTGCCTCATGTGGCATCTACAAAGGTAATTTTGACTATGCAGAATTAAATTATTCATCATGATTAATAACAATCACTTTCACAAGTAAAGATGTAGGCTGTTTACAGCTTTGATTCAAATGCAAACAATGAGAGCCAAATAAATTGCAGAAGAATTGGAAATTGGGCAATACGGGTAAGGCCATACGGTAAGCAATTCCCAAGCGAGCCGGGCACAGGATGAACCATCCGCATCTGAACGCCCGGGTCAGTCACAGAAAGGACCAGCACAAGCTGCCTCCACAAAAACGAGTTTATTAAATTCCAGCAAGCCCTCCAGCTGCTCATTAGCTGGGAATACTCTAGAGAGAAACACCAGGAGCTGCTTCCTTTAGTACTACTTTAAAGCAGCAAAAATACAGTTTTTAATGTGATGCACACTGGAGACACTGATTTATTAAAAGTTGTGGGTTTTTGTTTTGTTTTTTTTAATGTAAATTCCTTGTGCTTTTGAGGCAAAGCGCTCCGAGGGGTGTGTGTGTGTTTTAATGACAACATTCGCCATTAGTGTCTCTGTGTTTCTTCTATCTGCAAGTGTAATTGATGGATAAAGATACGTGGTGACTTTTCTCTATCTCCAAAATTTAATTAGTGCCACCATGTTTGTTTTCCATTCTTCTCTTTTCATGGGACTATTTCCACAAGGGTTAAGGTTGAGCAACACTGAAGCAATGGAACATTGGTTTCACAAGTGGTTAGTCTGTCCTGGCTTAACTCACTTACACCTCCTTCTCACATGAGACAAGCGTCCAATCCCTGACATAAAAGCCCAGGACTAATGCT